>NC_067404.1:30053630-30346130 GCF_016432865.1 Antechinus flavipes | reverse complement strand
AATGTTGTTCACAACTAGGGTTGTTCATTTTTTTGCTTTTTTTCCTCTTTTTGATCTGATTTTTCTTGTGCAGCACAATAATTGTAGAAATATGTTTCGAAGAACCCCACATGTTTAACCTGTATTGGATTACTCACTCCCTAGGGAAGGAGGGAAAGGAAGGAGAAAATTTTGGAACACAAGGTTTTTGCAGGGGTGAATGTTGAAAACTCTCTTTGTAGGTATTTGGAAAATAAACAGCTATTATTTTAAAAAAGAAAATTTACGTGATGCAAAAATGAATGCTATTTACAAATTCACTTTACAGGAACTGTTTTGACTATATTCCTCAAGTCTTGGAGTGTTGTAGCATTGCTGTCATTAGGATTAATCTCCACTTAAGTTTGTACTTTTTCTGCAGTTGACCTTTAATTACGGTACTAATTATGTCATCATCAATATACAACGTGTTTAATGGAAAAATTAAATTTCCAACAAACAAATAAATAGACGTCTTGGAAGGAACTCATCAGTGGTAGAAGGGGGCTGGTATGGTCTATGGATGGTCCAAAATGTGAAGGCCTCGGGCCTGAGAGAGATTCCAGGGTAAGATTGCAGCGGAGATATAGTACTATATATAGAAATACTCGTTTTATTTGGTGTTTGTTCATTTTGGAATTTTAAAAAATAAAATTAATTAATTGAGGTTAATGGAGAAATACGGACTGTTAGGTGAAGCAGTGGATAGAGTACCAGACCTGGAGTCAGAAAGACCTGAGTTCAAATCCAACCTCAGACACTTACTAGTTGTCTGACCCTGAGCAGGTCATTTAACTCTTTTGCCTCAGCTTCCTTATCTGTAAAATGACCTGGAGAAGGAAATGGCAAACCACTCCAGTATCTTTGCCAAGAAAACCCCAAATGGGGTCACAAAGAGTCGGACGTGACTGAAAATAACTGAACAACAACATAGAAATCTAATTTTAAAAAATTTTAAACCCCCCTCCCAATGTAGGATATTACCAACATCCTTCAGAAAAATTCTATGAAGGATTCTATGATATCCTTTAATTTAAATCAACATATGTCTTTGTATATGTGGGAATTTATAGTCTGACACAATTGAAATGACTGGATACTTTTGCTTTTTATTTATTTTTATTTGGGGGGGAAAGGCAATTGGGGTTAAGTGACTTGCCCAAGGTCACCCAGTTAGGAAGCGTTCAATGTCTGAGGTGCTTTTGTGCCAGAGACGTTCCCTCTCCCCTCCCATACCCCATGGAGCATGCTCAGCCAGCACTCCTCATTTCAGGAAACCGTGTGTAAGCCTGAGGGGGTTCTGCTTCTGGCCAGGCATGACTCAGGGCTGGCACTCAGGGGGGCACGACAAAGAATGCTCAGTTGCTTACTGAGCCAAAGAAGCTGACATCTTGGTGAATATATATAATCAACTCTAACCCTAACTCTAAATGCTGCCCTTTTCTTCCTTTACAGTTGGGAAGATGAGGACTCCTTCAATCTGGGTCCCAAGATTTGATTGGGATAATTGGCAATTGCCCTATCTCCCTGGTTGGCTTTCATGTGCCCATGAGCACACGGCTCACATGCTGTGGGAAGTGCGGCCGCCTCTGGCTCGTTTGTGTTTTTTCTGTCCTGATCTTAGACCAACAAGCATCCCTTGGAGGAAAAGTCTCAGACCGAAGGCAACTTTGTAAGTTATTCCAGAGTCACATGATAGGAGTGGGTCCCTTCTGGGGCTGTGAGGAGACCTCTTGCATTAAAGAGGATGGGTACCAGAAAAAAGAAGGTCCCAAACATGGCCAAATGATCAGACAATTCGGAGACAAGGCGACATGTCAAATGCTTCATGAACACTCTCGGATAACTACTTTATTTTGATGAGCCTTAAATATTAGCCTCCCGGCAGATTGCAATGTCCCAACAGATTGTATTTAGAAGTTGTTATGGAAATCTGTTCTCATTATGCTATTAATGCCCTCTCCGTTTTCTTCTTATGCTCTCATTACTTCGTCTGGAGGAACAAAGTACCCGTTCTATACCTTGGTTCAAGCCGTACGTCCAGTACCTGCTTTACCTCCTGTCTTTGGATAATCACCTGATTTGTGAGCCATAGTCAAACACCCTGTACCTTGATCCTGACATAAGTGTTGTCATTTTTTTGAGCCCAAAGGACAACGATAAACCAAGACTTATGAGTTGTAACCTCATTTGCTATAATTAAAATCTGTTCCCCAGGTAGCTGAGGCAAGGAATATGAGAAAAGTCACCCCTCTAACCGAAAACAAGCTTCCTGGGCCTGAACCTGATCCAAACGTCATGGTTGGGTTCATGATGAGGACGGTAAGTAACCTACTCCCTCTGGCTTCAGCCCAATGATGCCGCAGGGTTAAGCTTTTGATAGTCAGTAGCTTCACTGCAAATGGAGGAATAGATGATTGGAGGGAGACATATAGAAAACACACATCAGGAAAAAGAGCAGAAAGACACCAGTGGCATATAGACTGCAATAAGCTTTATGCCAATGTCATTGATATTCTCTTCCTAAGAAGAATCAATAGGCTCAAGACAAGCGTAATATGAAGTGATAGCACACACACACACACACACACACACACACACACACACACACACACAATGAAATTGATTCTGCCAGATAGGAAATGGACTGTTACAGATGTGGGAGTCATTCTTGTCTGTATACAGTCAGACCAACTTGTTAGAGAATAGATCAGAATTAATACAAGCCCAGCACAGATCTCCGGGGCACTCCACTGAATGCTTCTTTTCAAGCTTACATCGGTTCCATGTCAATGGTTCATTGATGGCTCTTGACTCTCGTCATTCAACCAATTCTGATTGTACTTCAAACGGTACCATTGTTTAGCTGAAATCTCTCCATCTGCTCTACAGCCATTACATAAGATACCTTAGCAAATGCTTTGCTCACTTCCAGGCAAACTAGAGACACAACATCCCTCTGAGGAAGAAAAATCTGATTTAGTGACCTTGTCTGAAGGGGAAAAAGTGCACAAAGAAGTGGCACAGTGGATAGAGCACTGAGCCTGGAGTCAGGAAAACCTGAGTTCAAATCCAGCCTCAGACAATGGCTAGCTGCATGACCCTGGGCAAATCACTTAACTTCTGTTTGCCTCAGTTTCTACATCTGTAAAATGAGCTGGAGAAGGAAACAGCAAACCATTCTAGTACCTTTGTCAAGAAAACTCTAATTGGGGACACAAAGAGTTGGATAAAATGGAAAGACAACTGAACACAACCAAAAAAAAAAAAGAAAGAAAGAAAGAAAGAAAGAAAGAAAGATGCTTGGTCTACTGTGATGCATTCTCAAAGAAGCTATACTGGTTCTTTGTGATCAACTCTTCAAGGTGTTTACCATTTATTTAATAATGCTTTCTAGAATATTCACAGGAATCAAAGTCATCTTGAGTGGTCTACTGATAGCAGCCTGTATTCTCTTGGGGATATTTGCCCTTCTCCAGTCTTGTAGCATTTCTCCTGTGGAGAAAAATAGTTCACTGTGATGTCTTAAAGAATCACTGACACAAGACAGCTAGTTGGTGTAGTGGATAGAGCACCAGCCCTAAAGTCGAGGATCTGAGTTCAAATATGACCTCAGACACTTAACACTTTCTGGCTGTGGGATTCTGGGCAAGATGCTTAATCCCAATTGCCTCAAGGGAAAAAAAAGAATCACGGACATGGAGTCTAGCAATCATGTTTTCCATTTTTTTCAGGAGCCAGATCTCTTGCTATCTTTTTCCTTATTTTGAAGATCAATTTGCTATTAGCCATGCTTCCAGTCCAAAAGCCCTTCTTCCAGTCAGAGAAAACAGAAACAAAAATGGTGGGTGAAAAATCCTTCCTTGTGTCTGTTGCCAATTAGCATGCAATGTTTTTAACTTTTCTTCTTTTTTGCCTAACGTAGTTTATTTTTTTGAGGCAATTTAGGTTAAATAATTTGCCCAGGGTCACACACAAGTGTCTGAGTCCAGATTTGAGCTCAGGTCCTCCTGATTCCAGGGTTGATGCTCTATCCACTGTGCCACCTAGCTACCCCCAATATCGTTTTTGTTAATAACAGCTTTTTATTTTCAAAATACACGCAAAGATAGTTTTCAACATTCACCCTTGCAAAACCTTTGGTTCCAAAATTTTCTCCTTCCCTTCCTCCCACCATCTCCCTGAAACAGTAAGTTATACAATATAGGTTAAACATGTACATTTCTTCTCAACATGTTTCCACTTTTATCATAGCGCACAAGAAAGATCAGATCAAAAAGGGAAAAAAAAGGGAAAAAAAGAACAAGTAAACAACAACAAAAAGAGTGAAAATACTATGCTTTGATCCATATTCAGTCCCCATAATTCTCTTTCTGGATACAGATGGCTCTCTCCATCATAAGTCTATTGGAATTGGCCTGAATTACCTCCCAATATAGTTTTTAAGACCCTTGTTTTCCTGGCCAAACTTGGTTAATTAACTGGTAGAGTGCCGGGCTTGTGGTCAGAACAACCATTGTTCAAATTCTGCTTCAGGCACTTGCCAGCCATATGACCCGGGACAAGTGACTTCAGTGCTCTCAGACTCAGTTTTCTCATCTGCAAAATGAGGGCAATAATAGTGCTGACCCACCAGGGGCATTGTGAGGATCAAATGAGAGAACTGAACTCTAAGGTTTTAAAGTGCTTTGTAAATGTTAGCTATTGTTCTACCCTTTGGCACTGCAGACACTATTCTTTTTTTTTTTTTAACTGTATATTCTTTTTTTTAATATTTTATTTTATAATAACTTTATATTGACAGAATCCATGCCAGGGTAATTTTTTTTACAACATTATCCCTTGCACTCGCTTCTGTTCCGATTTTTCCCCTCCCTCCCTCCACTCCCTCCCCTAGATGGCAAGCAGTCCTATATATGTTAGATATGTTGCAGTATATCCTAGATACAATATATGTTTGCAGAACCGATCAGTTCTCTTGTTGCACAGGGAGAATTGGATTCAGAAGGTAAAAATAACCCGGGAAGAAAAACAAAAATGCAAATAGTTCACATTCGTTTCCCAGTGTTCTTTCTTTGGGTGTAGCTGCTTCTGTCCATCATTTATCCATTGAAACTCAGTTAGCTCTCTTTGTCAAAGAAATCCACTTCGATCAGAATACATCCTCATACAATATCGTTGTCGAAGTGTATAATGATCTCCTGGTTCTGCTCATTTCACTTAGCATCAGTTCATGTAAGTCTCTCCAAGCCTCTCTGTATTCACCCTGCTGGTCATTCCTTACAGAACAATAATATTCCATAACATTCATATACCACAATTTACCCAGCCATTCTCCAATTGATGGGCATCCATTCATTTTCCAGTTTCTAGCCACTACAAACAGGGCTACTACAAACATTTTGGCACATACAGGTCCCTTTCCCTTCTTTAGTATCTCTTTGGGGTATAAGCCCAGTAGAAACACTGCTGGATCAAAGGGTATGCACAGTTTGATAACTTTTTGGGCATAATTCCAGGTTGTTCTCCAGAATGGCTGGATTCGTTCACAACTCCACCAACTATGCATCAGTGCAGACACTATTCTTAGCATACCCTGAGTCACTGCTACAGCCTTCCATTGGTACCTGTCTGTGCTTCCATCTTTTCTACAGATCTTTAAAAAACATACACAACACATGGAATTTTTTCTTCAAGTTCAAGCCTCTCCTCGAACTGCTTCCCTCTGTTTCCTCAGAGTTTTATTCCTGAAGGTTTCTCTTGCCTACTGGGCCAACTTTCCTTACAGAACTTTAGTCCAGAGGATCTTACCTGATCTTATATTACCTTATTTCCTCAAGTTACAATTCCAGGTCCTCATCGCTGTTAGCTTGGATTACTATAATGGCCCCCTCTGGTCTCCTGCCTCCAGCTTCCCCTTCTTCAATCCATTCTCCATGTGGCTGCTAAATTGATATTCCTAATGTGCAGGCCCAACCATGTCATTTCTTTCCTCAACAAGCATCAGTGACTCTCTGCTGCCCTTTGGATCAAATATAAAATTCTCTGTTTGGCATTTAAAGTCCTTCACAATTGGCTTTTAGCTGATCTTTCTATATATATAAAACTTTTCTTCATGCACAGTGATGCTCCAGCCACCATTGCCATTTTCCATATGTGACATTTCCTTCTCTCTCTCTCTGTGACACCTTTACATAGGCTTTGCCCCATGCTAGGAACTCTCTTCCTCAACTCCAGCCCTTAAACCCTTCAAGATTTAGCTTGAGTATCACCTCAATCAGTGTACATTTATTTTGGACAAAACTCAGTAGTATTTTGTTTTTCCAAATACACAAAGATCATTTTCAACATTCATTTTTGTAAGACTTTGTATTCCAAATTTTTCTCTCTCCCTCCCTTACCTTTCCCCTCCCCAAGATGGCAAGCAATCAATTTGATATAGGTTAAATCTGTGCAATCCTTCTAAACATATTTTTATATTTATCATGCTGTGCAAGAAAAATCAGACCAAAAGGGGAAAAAAACAAAAGAAAGAAAAAGCAAACAAAAATAGTATTCTTCAATCTTGATTCAGTCTCCAAAGTTCTCTCTGTGGATGCAGATGGCATTTTCCATCCTAAGTCTATTGGATTTCTCCTGGATTACCACATTGCTGAGAAGTTGATCATCACAATGTTGCTGTTACTGTGTACGGTGTTCTCTTGGTTCTGCTCACTTCACTCAGCATCAGTTCATATAAATCCAGGCTTTTCTGAAATCAGCCTGCTCATCATTTCTTATAGAACAATAATATTTTTGGAAATAACTTGTATCTGCTCATCTGTGAACATGCTGCCTCCCCCTAAGATCTTGGAGGACAGAAAGACTGGTTCTCTTTTGTATTCATATCTCCAGCGCGTATCACAGTATCGACCGAGAAGCACGCTAACTGCTTCTGCATTGACTCTACAAAGAGAAAGATAGACTCCCTGCCCACGTGGAGCTCACAAATTATGACATGTACACAAATAACTAATATGCAGGGTATCAAGACATGTTGAAGTCAGCACCTATGTGATTGTTAAATTTTCAATATGTGCATTCATGCCTCAGAAATCATCGAAACCTTCAAATCAGTGTGTGAGTTATTGTTTTATGGATTGTCTAGACTTAAGAAAGTGATGGAAAATGTTAATAATAGAGGTTAAACTTAAAAGTCTGTTACAGAATATTATTGTTTTATAAAAAATTATGAACAAGATGATTTTAGGAAGGCCTGGAAAGATTTACATGAACTGATTCTGAGTGAAGCAAACAGGACCAGGAAGACATTGTACACAATAACAGCAAGATGATGGGATAATCGACTATGATAGATTTAGTTCTTCCCAGCAATTCAGTGATCCACAGCAACTGCAATAAACTTTGAATGGAAAATGCCATCCACACCCAGAAAGAGAACTATAGAGACTGAATGCAGATTGAAGCATACTATTTTCACCTTTTTTTCTTGTTTTTTTTCTCATGATTTTTCCCTTTTGTTCTGATTTTTCTCTCCCAAGATAGTCATCTTGTAAATATATAGTCAATAAATATAGAGTCATCATATGTAAATATATAAAAAAAATGAATGTACATATATAACTTAAAAGTAAATAAATAAATGCTTTTAAAAAACAATCATATATACCTTTTTTCCCCTTCAAGGAGCCAGTTGTTAAACTTTTTTCCCCTTCAAGGAGGCAGTTGTTAAACTCTTTTATCAGCACATCTCTGCAGGGAAAGTATTAATGGTTGCAAGATCAGGATACAAATAAGTAAAAAAATGTGCATGGAAGAGAACTTAGAGCTAGGAGGGTCAGGGGAACAGTGACTCCTGACTAAATTTGGGGGGCTTTTGACAAGCTGAAATAAAGAAGAAGCATTTTGAGACTTGGAGGACAGACAGACTTCACAGCAGGGAGATAGCAGAAAGAATTTGGAATATAAACAGCTCCTACTCCTAGCTGCTTGGAATGTGATTGTGTAAACTTACTTTTGCAAGCAAAATGTTTAAGAGTAACATTTTTTGTTATCATTTTATCTTTTTCCATCGTGTCCAACTCTTCAGGATCCCATTGGGGTTTTCTTTGGCAGAGATACTGGAAAGGTTTGCCATTTCCTTCTCCAGCTGATTTTATAGATGAGAAAACTGAGGCAAACAGGGTTAAGTGACTTGTCCAGAGTCTCACAGCCAGCCAGTATCTGCAGTGCCACAAAACTGATCCAAGAGTAGCAAAACAGTTTCAAATAAAGTATGGAATCAAATAACTATGCCAAAAAACCTACATAAAAAGTAAATTAAAATTATGAGGCACTTTAATATAATAAATAGAGTGGGCCTTGGAGCTAGAAGGATGTAGGCTCAAGGCTGCTTTTGACACGTATACTGACTGTGTGACTTTGGACAAGTGGAAGCCTCTCAGTATTCTTAATAACACTGTATGGCTAGACATTGCAGAGAAGTTGAAGTTCTGAACTGGGAAAGAAAACTTCCTTATCTGGGAGCTCCTTATACCAGCAAACTCCCAGGTTTTGTCCCTATCCTAAAAGTGATTATTCTGATTAACAGAAAAAGTCACTGACTCATGACCTATTATTGGTAGTTATCTTGTGTTTTTCTATAAAGTAACCCCCAAAATTCACATGCTTGGCTAATGACATAAATCAAATTAACAGATCAATTAATTACTATATCAATTATTATTTATAAGTCTGTCCTATCTTCCAGAACACACACACTGTTTGGTTCATTTGGGGAAATAATAAGGTATATTTATTCATACTTCTTAATTAATAAATAGATAATATTTTAATTATCTATTAATTAAGAAGTATGAATAAATACTCTTTAATGAGAGTAAAAAGATTGTTATTGCATAAATAAGAGGGGGGAGCAGCTAGGTGGGGCTGCAGCAGATAGAACACTGAGCTTGGAGTCAGGAAGACTCATCTTTTTGACTTCAGTTCCCTCTCAGACACTTATTCATGGTTTACGTGCTCCTGAATCACCTCTTCCCGGTGGCCACTTTCTCCTCCCCAGTAAATATTGCTGGGTAATTTGGTCATTTTCCTGGGTGTAAAATCTTCCCAGCCACCTAGAAGTTTATTTTGTTAAAGGGCTATTTGGAAAATGACTAATTTTGGGGAGAGAAACATTCATGTCTATTCTTTTTTCTTGCCTCTATAACATGGTATCATACAAATAACAATTTTGAAACTCTGATTAACTTTCTAGACTGTCTTATGAAACTTTAGGAAAAGAGGGACACCCTGATTCTTCTTGTGCAGCAAAATAACTGTTAGGACATGTATACATATATTGTATTTAACATATACTTTGATATATTTAACATGTATTGGCCAACTTGCCATCTGGGGGAAGGGATGGAGGGAAGGAGGGGAAAAGTTGGAACAGAAAATTTTGCAAGAAATTACCCATGCATCTGTCTTGTAAATAAAAAGTTATAATAAAAAAAAAAGAAAAAAAGAGGGAGACTAACAAATAGCTAGATAGCACAGTTAATAGAGTGCTGGGCCTGTAGTCAGGAAGAACTGAGTTCAAATCCAATCTCAGATACTAGCTGTGTGGTCCTGGAGAAGTCACTTAATCCTGTTTTCTCATGTGTAAAATGAGTTGGAGAAGGAAATACCAAACCACTCCAATATCTTTGCCAAGAAAACCCCAAATGGAGTAACTAAGGAGTGGACACAACTAAAACGAGTGAACAACATGACCACCACCACTAATAAATAAAAATTAAATATTCATTAATTTTTTTCATCTTTATCTCCTTTTTAAAACCCATGTTTGTGTAGGTTTCATATGCAACATATTAGTACAGTAGTGTGTGTGTGTGTGTGTGTGTGTGTGTGTGTATACATATATATACACATACACTACTGTGTATATATAATTATATATAATTCATATATATATATATGTGTGTGTGTGTATATATATATATATATATATATATTATATATATATATATATAATTTAAGAACAAGCACAATTGTTTTTACTGACAGAAGTATGCTGTCAAAAGATTTTGGAGAATACTAGCCTATAAGGAACCGAGAGGTTTTGTGACTTGTCTAAGTCACACAGCTAGCCTGTGTCAATTCTCAGCCTGCGCTAAACTAAGACGCCTGCTGCTTACATGGAGCTGAAATCTTTCTGCTTGCAGACTGTACCCACTCCTTCTTATTACTACCATCATCCCATCCCCTTCAGTAACAAAGAAGGAAAAAGTAAGTTTCCCAATCCACATGGACTATTTTTCAAGTTTTGAAGATAGTGATTGATTAGATTAATCAGCCTGCATGGCAGAGCAAAGAGAGTACTGGCTTTGAAGTCTGAGAAACTTTATCATTTGAATTCTGCCTCAGAAATTTACTAAGTGACCCTAGCTAAGTCACTTAACCTTTCTTATCCTTGATTTCCTCTCTTGTAAAATGGGAATAATTGTTATGGGCCAGAACTGGAACAAATAATAACAGCAACAATATTTTTGAACCAGGAGACACTTATGAAAGAATAGGATTTCTCCTCCCAGCTCTTAGTAATTTTTCTGTGCTTTCAGCACTATATATGGAGCTGAAACGAGATCCTGGGGCAAGAGCTCTGCTTTTCCAGGGCTGAGGGCAGTATTAGCACAGCAGAGAGTCAGAAGATTTAGATTCAAGTCACATCTCTGATATATACTGGCTGTTTGACTCTGGGCAAATCACTTAACCTGGAAGCTCCCCAATACTCTAAGTTGAAGAGCATATTGGGAGAGGGAGTCCCTATTGTGGATCGGGTTTTTTATATTTGATCTCTGTGACCAGCTTGGGATTTTTAAAAAAATCAATCCACAAGCATTTCTCAAGCATCTGCTAAGTGCTACAAAGGAGCTAAAGCTACAAAAACGAAACAGTCTTTCCTCTCTGGGAATTTATATTGTATTGGAGAAGGCAACACATGCATTTATGAATAAATAGAATACAGTGTGTTATGTTTTAATAAGAAAGTTACTTTTCTATTTATTCCTCCATTGATCATTACTCAAATGCCCTCCACCCATGCAGGCCTCTCTCTAGTTCCTGTATTTTCTTACTTGAAGAGATCTTTTTATTATTAATTTGATTTTTATTTATTCAATTAATATGCATTTGTTGTCTTTCTTTCTTGTGAAGACCGTGTTAGCACCCTGGATACCTTAGAATCAGCCAAAGTCAGGGTAAGCAAAAGTCCTTGGTCTTTATTCTTGTTCTTTAAAGGTAGAAGTGAATTGGATGGAAGCAGAATCTCCACAACCTCCCTCTTCCTCGTCTACCGCCAAAGTGACTCTGGCTAGTCTTACTCTATCCCCTAGTCCCTCCTACAATTCTCTGTATACACCAATCATTGAGGCAACACAGGATAGTGGGAAGGGCCATTTTCCAAGCATATGCTTATAGAACATTGTCCAATCGGTAATTAGCCTTAAGTGCTCAGTTGTCCGACCTTAATGCATTGACTCAAGAGTTTCAGCCCTTTACACTCTCTGACCTATCTTTGTCTTCCCCCCAACTGGGAAGAGAAAAAAAATAGACATGCATAGTCAAGCAAAACAAATTCTTCCATTGACTGTGTCTCGTTCTGCACCTTGAGTTCATCAGCTATTTCTTAGCCAGTACCAAACAGTTTTTATGGTTACTGCTTTGTAATAGAGCTTGAGGTCTGGTATTGCTAGGTCACCTTACTTGGCATTTTTTTCCAATTAATTCCCTTGATATATATATAATTTCCCCCTGAGGCAATTGGGGTTAAGTGACTTGCCCAGGGTCACACAGCTAGGAAGTGTTAAGTATCTGAGACCAGAATTGAACTCAGGTCCTCCTGACTTCAGGGCTGGTGCTCTATTCACTGCGCCACCTAGCTGCCCCTCCCTTGATATTCTCAACCTTTTGTTTTTCCAGATGAATTATGTTATTTTTTTTCTAACTCTAACAGATAGTGGATATTTTTGGTTTGATTGATAATGGCACTGAATAAATAAATTCGTTTAGACAGAAATGTCATTTTTATTATATTGGCTCAACTTATCCATGAGCAATTGATATTTGTTCAGTTGTTTAGATCTGATTTTATTTGTTTGAAAAGTGTTTTATGATTGTGTTCATGAAGTTCCTGGGATTGTCTTGGCAGATAGATTTCTAAATATTTTATATTTTTTACATTTATTTTAAATGGGATTTCTCTATCTCTTGCTGCTAGGCTTTGTCAGTCATATAAAAAAATTGATGATGATTTATGGGGGTTTATCTTATATCCTGCAATTTTGGTAAAGTTGCTGATTACTTCAAGTACTTATTTAGTTGATGCTCTGGGGTTCTCTAAGTATACCATCATATCATAGTTAATTTTTTTAGTTGTATGTCTAATTCACTGACCTGTTCTTTTTCCATTTTGTTGATGTAAGGATATAGAGTGATAAATTTTCTTCTAAGTACTGCTTTGGCTGCATCCCATAAATTTGGTATGTTGTCCCATTGTTGTCATTCTCTTTAATGAAATTATTGACTAGTTCTATGATTTGTTCTTTGACCCACATGTTTTTTAGATTATCTAGTTTCCAGTTAAATTTTAATCTATCTTTATACTGCCCTTGGTTGAATGTAATTTTTATTTCATTATGATCTGAAAAGAATGCATTTAATATTTCTGCCTTTTTACATTTGATTTTGAGGGGTTTGTGCCCTATTATATGTTCTGTTTTTGTGTAAGTGCCATATGCTTCTAAGAAAAGGTATATTTTTTTCTTTTCCAATTCAGTTTTTTTCCAAAGGTCTGTCACATCTAACTTTTAAAATATTCAATAACCTCTTTAGTTTCTTTTTTCTTTATTTTTTTGTTAGATTTATCAACTTTTAAGACAGGACAGTTGAGGTTCCCCACTAATGCAGTTTTGCTATCTATTTCTTCTTGTAATTCATTTATCTTCTTTTTTTTTTAAGAATTTGGATGCTATACCATTTGTTGCATATATGTTTAGTACTGATATTGCCTCATTATCTATGATACCTTCTAACAAGAAGTTTCCTTCCTTATCTGTTGAATTAGGTCTATTTTTGCTTTTGCTGTCTGAGATCAGTATTTCCATCCTTGCCTTTTTTTTTTTAATTTAAGCATAACAGATTCTGCTCCAGCCCCATTATCTTTACTCTGTAGTGTTTCTCTCTACTTTAAATATGTTTCTTGTAAACAACATATTGTAGTATTCTGGTTTTTTTAATCTATTCTGTATTCCACTCTCTTTTTATGGGAGAGTTCATCCCGTTCACATTCACCATTATAATTATTACCCATATTTCCCCCTCCATCTTATTTTTCCTCTTGTTTGTTTTCTTTCTCCTCCCCTGATCTGCTCTCCCTTCTATCATTCTCCCCACACCCTTTTTACTTAACCTTCTCCCCTTCTACTTCCCTTTCAAGTAAGATAGTTTTTTAATCTTCATCTGATTGTGTATATTCCCTTTTTTAGTCAATACAGATGAGAGTAAGATTCAAATGATGCTTATTTTCCACACTGCAATCTTCTCCTCCACTATAATAGGTTTTTAAAAACTCTTCATGTGAAATAATTTATGTCATTCTACTTTTCCCTCCCTTCTGCACCCAATGTCCTCCTTTCTGAAACATCACTTAATTTTATGTCATTCCCTCAAATTTTCATAACCCCTCTGTGTATATATATTCCTTTTAGTGATTAAAATTATTAAGGATTACAAGTATCATTTTCCTGTGTAGCAATGGAAAATGTTTAGTTCTATTGAATCCTCTTTTTCTTTCCCCTTTTTACCTTTTATACTTCTCTTGGGATTTGATTTAAGAGGTCAAATTTCTGTTCTTCTCAATGTGAAAGCTTGAAATCCTCCTGTTTCATTGAATGACCATTTTTTTCTTTATGTATTATGGTTAATTTTTCTGGGTAGGTGAGCCTTGGTTGTAGTCCTAGCTTCTTTGCCTTCTGGAATATCAAGTTGTATGATCTCTGGTCCTTTTATGTTGCCCCTGCCTATGTAATCCATCTTCTGACTCCTCAGTATTTGAATTGTTTCTTTCTGGTCATTCATAGCATTTTTTCCTTGGTATGATGATTCTGAAATTTGGCTATTATGTTTCTTGGAGTTTTTATTTTGGGATCTCTTTCCTGAGGTGATCAGTGGATTCTTTCAATGCCTATTTTGCCCTCTGATCCCAGGACATCATGGCAGTTTTCCTTGACAATTTCTTGGAAGATATTGTTCAAGTATTCCTTTTGATTACGGTTTTCAGGTAGTTCAATTATTATGAAATTGTCTCTCCTGGATCCATTTTCCAAGTCACTTGTTTTTCCCATGAGGTGTTTTACATTTTCTTCCATTTTTCATTATTTGACTACTTCTTGATGTTTTATAGAGTCATTAGCTTTCACTTTTCCAATTCTAGCTTTTAAGATGTTTTCTTCAATTAGCTTTTGTACTTTCTTTTCCATTTGGCCAGCTGTACTTTTTAAATTGTTTTCTTCAGTGAATTTTTGTATCTTCTTTTCCATATGACCGGGTTTTTTTCCAAGCTTTTTTTCCAAGCTGTTGACTCTTTTTTCATAATTTTCTTATATCACTCTCATTTCTTTTTCCAAACTTTCTTCTGCCTCTCTTTATATGATTTAAAAAATTCTTTTTGAATTCTTTCATGAGTTCTTTTTGTTCTTGAGGCTACTTCCCATTTATCTTTAGGGTTTTGCCCATAGGTATTTTGCCATTGTTATTATCTTTTGAGTTTGTCTTGATCTTCCCTGTCATCATAATAACTTTATATGGTCTTTTTTAGTTGTTTTGCTCATCTTCTCTTCTCTTCTTCCTCTCTCTCTCTCTCTCTCTCTCTCTCTCTCTCTCTCTCTCTCTCTCTCTTTCTCTCTCTCTTCTCTCTCTCTCTCTCTCTCTCTCTCTCTCTCTTTCTCTCTCTCTCTCTTTCTCTCTCTCTCTCTCTCTCTCTCTCTCTCTCTCTCCTCTCTCTCTCTCTTCTCTTTCTCTCTCTCTCTCTCTCTCTCTCTCTCTCTCTCTCTCTCTCTCTCTCTCTCTTTCATTTTCTCTTTTAAATTTAAGTTATACTCCCTGGGTGGAAGGAATACTGTTTCAGGCTTCTTGTGTCAGTGGTTACAGGCTCTGGCTGTTTATCTGGGTGCTGTCCTCATGTTGCCCTGAAATCCACAGGGGAATTCTTGTTTCTGGTGCTGACTGAGGGGGTTGGTGCTACTGGAAGCTGCAGGGATCTGGCAGCTTACCTGGTGTTGAGCTGGAGTTCTAGTAGTTGTGTCTAGTGCATTCCAAGTGGGGTGTTTCTGTGTTTCCTTGGTGTTACACTGAAGCTCAGATGGGTCTGACAACTGGAAGATTCCTACTTTCTCAGGGATGTAAAGCATGTGAAGGTCTGGTTGCTGGAGGATGCCTAATTGTCGGGACCATCCAGAGCAGTAGTGATTCCTGGAACTAGAGTCTGCAGGCTTCTCTGGTTTTGCCAAGGTTTATGGGGGTCCTGTTGCTGATGTCCCTCTGCTTCATCATCCTTGGACTCAGCATCTCCTGCTGATTTGCTGAGGTGGGGCTTGCTGCTGGCTCACTGGGGAGCTTCCTGTCTTGGACTGAATCCTTCCCTCTTACTGGAGTGAGAGGGATCCCTCCTGCTGATCCTCCAAGTTTCCTGGACTAAAAGATTGCTTCATCCTGCCTCCTTCCTGCTTTTGCCTCTGCAGGATCTGTCTTGGCGTGATATTTTATGATTGTCTGGAGATGAACACAGAGGGGTTTCAGCAATTCACTGCTCGCTCCACCATCTTGGTTCCAAGTGAATTGGATTTGAGTGAGGTAGAGCTGTGCAAAGTCATGAGAGTCATAATATATAATAAATAAGTAGAGAAGAAAAAAAGGAAAAAAGATCAAGGTCTCTTTCTCACTGTACCCTGGGCCATTGCTATCATCTTGACCTATGTTTTCACTGGGATCCAATGACTTTGGAGGAGAGAGTGGGGCTGATTTTGCACAGTCTTGCCTCACTTAAATCCAATTCTGTGTCATACCCTTCCATCCTCTAACCTCCTAACACAGCTTAAGATTCCCCTCTCTCTCTTCAAAGATTTCCTCTTTGCTTTATGCTGCAGCTCTCAAGGAATATTTTTAAAATGGTACTTGAGTGAAGAGGCATTCTTTCAAGCCCTTTTCTCTTTCTTCTGAGACCATTTCTTCTGAGAACAGATAATTGTCACTTGGTCATGGAAAAAGCACAGAGATCGTGCATTCCCCATACAAGTCACTGCAAAGCCTTCCCACCGTCTGTTCCTGCTAGCAAAGAGAGCCTCAGACTTGTATTCTGTGCTCATTCCTCCCCTGAAGTATCTGGTCCTTCTGTGAAGAACACATCTGAGCTTCTACCAAGAATGCCCCAAACTTGTCTCCCAAAGGTCTAAATCAGCCTCTGCTTTGGTCTTCATGGTTCATGCCCAAGTATACCAATTTGGTGTTTCTTCTTCAGTGGGAGGGAGTTTGGAGAAATTATGTATCAGACATCAACAAATAAGCAGCATGGAGGCATTCTGCAGAGTGCACAATTACAACAGCTGATCTTTTAAGAATTTTCTAGCCTAGGCTCACAAGACAGAATAGTCAATTATAGCAATCTAGTGTTTGACAAACCCAAAGCCCCTAACTTCTGGGAAAAGAATTCATTATTTGATAAAAACTGCTGGGATAATTGGAAATTAGTATGGCAGAAATTAGGCATGGACCCACACTTAACACCATATACCAAGATAAGATCAAAATGGGTCTATGACCTAGGCATAAAGAACGAGATTATAAATAAATTAGAGGAACATAGAATAGTTTATCTCTCAGACTTGTGGAGGAGAAAGAAATTTGTGACCAAAGATGAACTAGAGACCATTACTGATCACAGAATAGAAAATTTTGATTACATCAAATTAAAAAGCCTTTGTACAAATAAAACTAATGCAAACAAGATTAGAAGGGAAGCAACAAACTGGGAAAATATTTTCACAGTTAAAGGTTCTGATAAAGGCCTCATTTCCAAAATATATAGAGAACTGACTCAAATTTATAAGAAATCAAGCCATTCTCCAATTGATAAATGGTCAAAGGATATGAACAGACAATTTTCAGAGGATGAGATTGAAACTATTACCACTCATATGAAAGAGTGTTCCAAATCATTATTGATCAGAGAAATGCAAATTAAGACAACTCTGAGATACCACTACACACCTGTCAGATTGGCTAAGATGACAGGAAAAAATAATGATGAATGTTGGAGGGGATGCGGGAAAACTGGGACACTAATGCATTGTTGGTGGAGTTGTGAACGAATCCAACCATTCTGGAGAGCAATCTGGAATTATGCCCAAAAAATTATCAAAATGTGCATATCCTTTGATCCAGCAGTGTTTCTATTGGGCTTATATCCCAAAGAAATACTAAAGAAGGGAAAGGGACCTGTATGTGCCAAAATGTTTGTAGCAGCCCTGTTTGTAGTGGCTAGAAACTGGAAAATGAATGGATGCCCATCAATTGGAGAATGGCTGGGTAAATTGTGGTATATGAATGTTATGGAATATTATTGTTCTGTAAGAAATGACCAGCAGGATGAATACAGAGAGGCTTGGAGAGACCTACATGAACTGATGCTAAGTGAAATGAGCAGAACCAGGAGATCATTATACACTTCGACAACGATATTGTATGAGGACATATTTTGATGGAAGTGGATTTCTTTGACAAAGAGACCTGAGTTTCAATGGATAAATGACGGACAAAAGCAGCTACACCCAAAGAAAGAACACTGGGAAACGAATGTGAACTATCTGCATTTTTGTTTTTCTTCCCAGATTATTTATACCTTCTGAATCCAATTCTCCCTACGCAACAAGAGAACTGTTCGGTTCTGCAAACATATATTGTATCTAGGATATACTGCAACATATCCAACATATAAAGGACTGCTTGCCATCTAGGGGAGGGGGTGGAGGGAGGGAGGGGAAAAAAAAATCGGAACAGAAATGAGTGTCAATATAATGTAATTATTAAATAAAAAATTTAAAAAAAAAAAGAATTTTCTAGCCTTTATAGTTATCCAAATAAAAAATAGGAAAAGCAAATCAATGAAACAGATTAGAAATATATAATAAAACTCAATAACCCAGTATTTGATATACAGGAAAACATAAATTACTTCGCAAAGAAATCCCCATTTGATAAGAACTTCTGAGAAAACTGGAAAGCAGTATTGCAGAAATTAGGCTTACATCAACATCTTATGTCCTCTTAACAATAAATTCAAAATGGATATATAATAAGAATATTAAAGATTATACTATTTTAAAAATTAGAAGAGAGGTAGATTATATGCCTTTTGCAGCTATGGGCAGAAGATAAATTCTTAGCCAAACAAAAGATAGGAATAATTAGAAAAGATAAAATAAATCATTTTGATCACATGAAATTAAAAAGCTTTTGCACAAAAAAGTTGAATGCACCCAGGATAAGAAAGGGAGCAGTAGTCTCGGAGAAGTCGTATTCAAATTTCTCCAATAAGGGTTTGGTATCCAAGATAAGTAAAAATTAGCAGAAATATGGGACCAAAATCTATCTCCTAAGTGGTCAAAGAATATAAAACCACAGTTCTCAAAAGAAGAATCACAGACTTCACAACCATATGAAAGAATGCTTCAAATCATTCAATATAAGAGAAATAAAACCCAAAACAATCCTAAGGTTTCATCTGGTATTCAGCAAATTGGCAAACATGACAATAGATGGAAATATGTTAAGGTTAAGTGCAATGTCTGGGCTAGCTCCTGGTGGGCCCTGGGATCAGCTTGAGGCCCCGGGCTCAATGGAGGAGTGAAGTGAAGGAGGCAGGAGAGCTTCCACATGGCTGGTCAAAGATGGAGTTTGGAGTCTCAAATCTTCTGTGGCTGAGAGAGTCTTCTGTCTCTGGGACTCCCTTAAATATCCTAGCATGACTACATCACCACACCACACTGCGCCCGTGCAGTCGTAGAACATCACATCACCACATTACCCTAAGTATACACCAACTAGATTGACCACATCCTTACATTACATCAAATATGTGCTTAGAGAACCACCATCTCACACCAGGTAGGTACTTAACTACAAGCACCCTGCTGTCTTAGATTCAAGTACATCCTTTCAGAGTTCCACCTGCTACAGGTAAGAAATGTGGAAAGATGAGTACACAATTTTGTACAGTTGGTGGATGTGAGATCAATTTCCAATTGCACAAATAAGGTGCTTAAAATGTTCCGACTCTGACTTAGGCACATGCTTCAATGAGGTCACTGATAAAAGGAAAGCTTCCATATACATGAAAATATTTATAACAACACTTGTTATAGCAGTAAAGAAATGGAAATAAAATAGATGCCCATAAATTAGGTTAGATAAACTGTAATCCATGAATGTAATGAAATATGACTGTGCTGTAAGAGATAAAAAATAAAGCAAATATGAAAAAGTATGGGAAGACTAACATGAACTGATGCAGAGCCAGGAAAACAGTATATAAGATGATTATAATAATGTAAATTAGCAACAGCTACAAAACAATTGAAAACTAATGTTTTACTTGGATTTAAAGATATCTCCCCCAACTCCTTTGCAGAGATAGAAGTCCATGGTTGTGAAACATTGCATGTAATGTTATATTTCTCAATGTCAGTTTCATTGGGTTTGCTGATTTTTTTTTCTGTTCTTGTTCTTTCTTTCTTTTTCTTTCTTTCTCTTCTCTTCTCTTCTCTTCTCTTCTCTTCTCTTCTCTTCTCTTCTCTTCTCTTCTCTTCTCTTCTCTCTCTCTCTCTCTCTCTCTCTCTTCTCTCTCTCTCTCTCTCTCTCTCTCCTTCTCTCCCTCCTTCCCTCCCTCCCTCCCTCCCTTCCTTCCTTGGATGTTAAAAGAAAGAAAGGAAGAAAGAAAAGAAATTATTTTTCTTGCACAGCATGACAAATATGGAAATATGGTTAAAATGATTATACATGTATAATCTATATTAGATTGCTTGCTGTCTTGGGGAAGAGAAAGATAAGGGAGGGAGAAAATGTTGGAACACAAAGTTTTTCAAAAATGAATTTTGAAAACTATCTTTACATGTATTTGGAAAAATAAAATACTATTGAAAAAAGGCAAGCTCCTTGAAGGCGGAGAGTTTTGCATCATCCCAGAGGCAGCAAGTGACAGTGGATAAAGCATTGGAACTGGAATCCTGAAGACATGAGTTCAGATTTGGCCTCAAACTCATACTTGGCATGTGACTCTGGTGAAGTCACTTGATCTCTGTCTGCCTCAGCTTCTTCAACTGTAAAATGGGGATTATAAAACCCACATCTCAGGGTTGTGATGAGAATCAAATGAAATAATATGTAAAGTGCTTAATGCAGTGTCTGGCACATAATAGGTCCTTAATAAATGCTGGAAAACATGTTGTTGCTACCAGTATAAATGAGACCTGTGAACTAGGATCATCATCATGGGGTCAATTCACTTAAAGTCACTTAGAGTAAAATAGAGAAGTCAGGGATCACATTTTTGTTTTTATCACAACATGAAAGGGGGAAAAATGAAATTGAGAGCAAAGCCAGACTGGGTTCTTGAAATGACCCTGGAAAATAGCTCCTTAATTTAATTGCTGGCTACACTGCTCTATATTCCATTCAATTAAACAACAAAAATTTATTAAGCATCTACTCACTGCCAGGTATTGGGATATATTGTTAGCCTGAGTGTTTTCATGGAACATAAGGGCCTAATCTGTGCCAGTCTCTATTACATTAAGTAATGGGAGTAATCAGGGGAGCCAGACTGGAGTACTTCTCTTAGAGTCAAACCTATTTCCTGGTCTTTTCTGGTATGCCCTGCACTCAGGTGACTTCTGGTGTTTTCTTGTCCTTTGAAGGCACACACAGCTCCTGCTTGATTCTTGGTTCTCATGCCTAGGAGTTTGGGAGATAGGGAGAAGTCTATCCAAGGAGGATTGGTAGCATAACTACCAAGGGCTACCCATTTAATGGGCTTGAAAAGCCGAGCCAGTAATAGGACAAAAAAGGAAAATACATTGTTGGTAGAGTTGTGAACTCATTTAACCACTGTAGTACAATTTGGAACTATGCTCAAAGGGCTATAAACCATGCCTACCCCTTGACTACCAATACCACTACTTGGTTGTAACCCAAAAGAGATTTTTTTAAAAGGCAAAAGGGCTTATATGTACAAAAATATTTATAGCAGCTTTTTTTTTTCTGATGGCAGAAAACTGGAAACTGATGGGATGTCCATCAGTTGGGGAATAGTTGGACACATTTTGGTATATGATTATAATATATGATATACAATTATATAAATTATAATATAGTATATATTATACTATAAGAAATGGTGAGCAGGATGTTCCCCAAAAAACCTTGAAAGACTTCCACAAGCTGATGCAAAGTAAAATCTACTGTGTACAAAGGAACAGCAAGATTGTAACACGATTAGCTGTGAATGTGAATTAGCTATTCCCAGCAATACAATGTTGCAAGACAACTCTGAAGGATTTAGGATGAAAAATGTTATCCACCTCCAGAGAAAGAACTGAGGGAGCCTGAACGCAGATCAAAGCATTACTTTTCTTGGGGGGGGGAGGTTGGGGGGGTCAATTTTTTCTTTTACAACATGATAATTATGTAAATGTTTTGCATGACTACACAAGTATAATCTATATCAAACTGCTTGCCTTCTCAATGAAGGAGAGTGGCTTGGGCGGGGGGGGGGGGGGAGAATAATTTGGAATTCAGAGTTTTAAAAACAAATGTTAAAATTATTTTTACACGTAACTGGGGAAAACAAAATACTAAATAGAATTGAGGGGAAAGGTCAAGGTAGGGTGTTCGGTTCCCTCTCTGTTCCCTTCTTTGGACATGTTGGGACTTTATCATTCTCCCTCAATTTCCAGGGTGATAGAAGGAGGGTATGTCTTTCCCCTTCCCTCTTCCCAACAACATCAAAGAACAACAAAGGAAAACTGGCAGTCAGGTTGTCCCTGTTGTTCACCCTTTGTTCTCTAAGGGAGCAATGACTTAGGAGGATGATATCCTGACTTGCAGATGAATCAGATTTAAGGAAGCAGAGCTGTACAAAGTCATCAGTCTATAGAATCCAGAAACAAAATATAAGTCAGGACAACTGGAGATGGCCTCAGGTGCAATGGGAGACCTTGGTTTCTCCACCCCCTTCATCATTCATTCATTTATTTTTGTGAGGCAATTGGGGTTAAGTGACTTGCCCAGGACCATACACTTAGTAAGTGTGAAGTGTCTGAGGCTGGATTTGAACTCAGATGCTCCTGATTCCAGGTCTAGTGTCCTCAAACTGTAAAGACGTTTTCCTCAAGTCTCATTTTTGTCTGAGGCAACACCCATTCGGTAGTTAAAGTCTAGGTAAGTACATGTGCCTGCAAGATCTGCTTTTTCTGCTCTGTGCTTCTTTTCCTGTGCATGACCAATAGTGGTACTAAGAAATAGATGATTCTAGCTTTAGGATAAGGGCATCAGAAGTCTACAGCTAAGAGAAACTCCCTCAATTCATAACCCATTAGATTATAAGCTCCTTGTGGCCAGAGACTTTTAATTCTGTTTCGTCTCACCTTTATTTTAGCCATTTTGTCTTTCTTTTTCTTAATTGTATCCCCAGAGCTTAGCATAGTGCCTGGCACATAGTAGGTGCTTAATAAATGTTTATCAAATTGGATTTTATAAATGATGAAACTGAGAGTAGGGAGAGAAAATGAATTGCTCAAGATTACACATAAGTTTATCAAGATAGTCGTAGAGCCGGCAGGACCCTCAGAAGCCATCTAGTCCAATCCACTCCTCTTCTAATTGAGGAAACTGAAGCTTTCTGCAGAAGAAGCTATTTTCCTTTTCAAAGGGCATAGGTCAGACTCCTGTTTGTGGAGCAGCAGGGAAGACCTAGAGAAGGAGGATGCTCAAGAAGGTAACGGAGGACATCTCCAGGAGAATGAGTCATGCATGTCTGACAGGCCTAATTATATGGACACTGAGGGAGTCACTGTCCAGACAATACAAACCGAGAAAAAAATGGAATCTATCCAGCAGCCCTGTGAGTGGGAGAAGATTTTGTGTCTGCTACAAGAGAGTAATAAAAGAGGTGGGAAGCATGTGTTTATGTATCTTTTGTAGGGCTTTTGCCATCCCTTTGAATATACCATATGCAGAGGTGTATTGGAGCCACCATGCCTGCTCTTGAGAAAGAATTGTTTAATTTTCAGTGTATTTACACCTCAGAAATTGGCAAATGCCACAAATCAGACCTTGATTTTTTTTTATCTATTGTCTAGACTTAATAAATGGGCAGCTAGGTGGTGCAGTAAGTAAATTGCCAGACCTGCAGTCAGGGGAACCCGAGTTCAAATCCAGCCTCAAACATTTATATTTGCTAGCTGTGTGATCCTAAGCAAGTCACTTTGTTGTGCCACGGTTCCCTTTTATTGTCCTGCCTCATTTTCCCTAAATCATTCTGCCTTGATTCCCCCTGGTTGCAACCTCTCTTTCTGACCATTAGGACTGAGATAATTAGGGCTGTAGAGGTCTGGTATTCCAAAAGATAAGACTCCAGATGTCCCATCTCAGATACGTAATTGGCATTGTCTGCCTCTATCTCTCCAGACTTCCTGGCTCTAGTTTGACTATCTCCTTTACTCCCAATTTGTAAGAATTGATGGTCCTACCCCACAACCTGTCAGATGGTCCCTTTCTGAAAATTCCTACTCACCAGAGTTTGGATTCCACCCCCTTGCCTTTATCTCCAGATTTTGGAGCCACATATAAAAACTATTGGAACCTCACATTTGCTGCTGAATGTTTTGAGACATCAACCCTGGGACCAAAATGGATCCTTTGGTCCTAGAAAATCACTCCTTCTCAGAAATCCAGATAAAATATGAAAAACTCTCTAATCTCTATCTTGCCTCAGTTTCTTCAGCATTACAACTTAACTCCAATCGCCTCACCCAAAACAAATAAATAAAGACAAATTTTTTTTTGAATGTAGAAAATCTCTGCTTCTCTCAAATTCCTTTCCTTTGCTTTTATATTTATTATAGTTTTGTTCAGGTTAAATCAATATAATTTTGCATTTGCCAAATCTCCTTTTTGTTTGATAACTTTAGAAATTCTTATTGTGGCCTAAAATAAAAATAGAGTCACAGGATTGATTCACTGTGTTGAAATCTTAAAATATGAATTAAGACAGGAGAAGCAAATTGCATACAAGCTAATGAAACAATGAGCCGATTCTACATTCTTTAAGGTATTGCAATATTGAAAAAAAATTCTAAATGGTACAGTGGGGTTTCTTGGCTCATCTTCTTTTTGATTATAGACTACGAGGAAAGACCTTGTTCCTAATGGTCACCCAGAATTGTCATTTGACACTTTCCCAAGGCCATTCACAGGAATGACTCAATACATGCTGAATGAATTTGGTCATCCTTTAGCAAAGAATCTTTAACAAAGTGATAATAACCCACAAATTGAAATCTTGTCAGGTTCCTCAGAAGAGGCCTCTGCATCTCCACAGAGATATTGACCTGGAACCTTAACAAATGACTTCATCTAAATTCTGACATCCTCTACCTTGTCTTGGAAATCCCCTATTTGGATATTTGGCCTAGTCTGACCTTTCTCTGCACAGATGGCCTCCTATATGCAGTGTAGTCAAGCCAGTCTGTTAACTTATCATGAATATTTCATGCCCATTTCCTCCCTTCCACAACTTGAACATCCTTCCGGTTCTTTCCATCTTGCCAAAGCTTCCAAGACCCATGTCAAATCCCTCTCACTTCATGAAGCTTCACTGTCCTAACCTGGAGAAGTTGTGGGGCTTGGTGGCTAGAGCTCTGGGCTTGGAGTTAAGAAGACCTGACCTCAAATTCATCCTCAGACATTCTCTAGCTCTGGAAGCATGGGCATGTCACTTTACTTCTATCTGCCTCAGTTTCCTCAGCTGTAAAGTGGAGATAACAATAGTATCTTCCAAGGTTGTTTCAAGGATAAAACAAAACAATATATCTAAGTGCTCAGCCCTGTGTCTAGCATAGTGTAGTGTTAGAGACTTTCCTTCTGATAATGCCATATATGCGAGGTCAGCTGGTACGGTGGTTCCAGAAGGTAAAAAGAGGCTTGGCCTCTGAGGCAGGAGGTTGTGTCTTACAGGTGTTAAAAGTTCCTTGAGATGACAATAAGTGTGTCCTCTTGCTAGATCTTAGGATGCAGCACTAACTCCAGGTGTCTCCCTTCTGCAGATCCACCTACGCAGTGCTGAGTGGGCTGGATATAGGGTAATCCCAGAGAAGAGTAAATATAAATGGCCAGCTCTGAGTCCATAAGCAAAGGATGCAGAGAGAAGTAGAGAGAGGCAGAGATGTAGAAAGATTCAGAGATGCAGAGAGAGAGAGAGAGGCAGAGACCTACATACGCTTGCTCTTGCTTCCTGCTAACCCTTGCTGAGATTACTAATAAAGAAAGGCTGTTGGGCACCTTAACATTAGCTCATCTTCATGTGTATCCGGAGAAGATTGTTATGTATGGCCCTGGCAATCAGTAGCCTCGGTGGGAGGTTACAGTGTGGGCCCTTAATAAATGTTTGCTTCTGCTCTTCTCCTCCAATCTACTGCCTCCTCCAAATTGCTATGGCACTTCACTCATTTCCTTCTCTACAATGTGATCAGAGACCTCTTCGAGGTCTGAGAGATCACAACTGTTTTCATAATAATACTAAGAACACATTTCTAATGTGGCAAATGTTGATAGGTATCATGCATGTAAACAAAAGCTCTTTTGGGAGGGTGGGCTTGATCATTTTTAAGATTGCCTGGGGTTGGGGGCATTTGCTGCCCCAGAGTTTCTTTTCCTTTACTTCTGGTCCCCCATGGCCTCGCAGAACAGGCCCAGCTGCTGCCAGTGTTGCCCCAAGTCCAGTGAGAGGACTGAGCCTGGGGTGGGAGCAGCTCATGGCAATATGGGCAAGTAGTTACAGCAGAATTGATGACCCTAATGATGTCTGGAGACAACGGAATTTTTGCCTTCTCAGAGTCAGATGGTCTCTTCAAATGGATTGGTACCATGTATTGGGCAGCTGGGACAGTATATGAAGACCTATGGTACAAACTATCCCTGGAGTTTCCCAGAGGTTCCGCATATAATACTCCCACTGTGAAATTTGTCACAATTTATTACCATCCTAATGTGGATACCCAAAGCAATATCTCTGTGGACATCCTAAAGGACAGGTGGTCAGCTCTGTATGATGTCAGCACCATCCTACCGTCTATCCAGAGCCTGCTGGGAGAACCCAACATCGAGAGCCCACTGAACACACACGCTGCTGAACTTTGGACAAACCCCACAGCCTTTAAAAAGTAGCTTCTGAAAATTTACATGAAGCAGGTGACTAGCCAAGAGCCCTGACCCTGGCTACCCAGCCTATCTTCCCTTACTTGTATGTATGTATATGTATGTGCATTTATCTTTTTCCCTTCCTCGTAATCTGTCTTTGCCCCCTTCTCTTCTATATAGGACTCTGTATCACAGACTCTTTTCTTTTTCTTCTTCCCCCCCCCCCCTTAAACTCTAGTCTAGCCCTCAACATCAATGTATAAATCAATTTGGTTTTTTTAAAGCTTAAAAACAAGATTGCCTGGGGGTCCTGAGACCAAAAAGCTTGGGAGCTGCTGCACTAGCATTCCTAGTGGAATAACAGACTTGAAACAAAGGTGAATTTCAGTGAATTGCTGGCTATTCTAGCCATATGCCGTTCAATTAAACCACAAAACTTTATTAAGTTTTTGTATGCACTCACATACACACACATTCACACACACACAAGGACAAAAATGAATTGGATCTGAATTCAAGGAGCTCACTTCTACATTTTACAGGCCCACAGAACCAAGACAGTGTGAAAGAGGAGAAACCAGATAATGTATATTAGAAAAGATGAGAGAGGGCAGAGGGTATTATTTTAGTACTATTATGGCCTAGAATTGGGTTAAGAATTTTACAAATATTGCTTCATTTGATCCTCATAACAACCCAGAGAGGTATTATTATCTCCATTTTACAGTTGAGGAAACTGAGGCAAAGGTGAAGTGACTTGCCCAAGGTCACATAGCTTGTAAGTGTCTGAGGCCAGATTTGAATTCAGGTCTTCCTGACCTTGGGCCCAGTGCTCTATCCACTGAGGCATCTAGCAGCCCTATATATATATTTTGTTGTTATTGTTCAGGAATTTCAGTCATGTTCTACTCTTCGTAACCCCATTTGGAGTCTTCTTGGAAAAGATACTGAAGCAGTTTGTCATTTCCTTCTCCAATTCTTTTTTACAGAAGAGGAAACTGAGGCAAGCCAGGTGAAGTGACTTGACCAAGATCATATAGCTAGAAAGTGCTTGAAGCCCTATTTGAACTCAGGTCTTTATGACAATCCACTGTGCCACCTAGTTGTCTCTAATAATTGGCAGGATCAGGAAAAGCTTTGTATAGGACATGCTATCTGCAGGGATACAGGAGGGCTTGGCCTGCGGGAGTCTGGGTAGGTTGGGCACTTCCAATACAGGAGAGAAAAAAGCACGGACAGTGACTACCCACAAGAACAACATAAGCCAATTCTGGTGGTCCCTGGGACTTGCCGACAAAACTCGTGGCTTGGGTGCCACCTGAAGGCTGATGACTATATCTGTTGTGCAATTAATTCACTGGGTGGCCTTCCTTCTTTCCTCACTAGGAAAAAGCAAACATTCTCACGGAGACATGACTATTTGCAATCTAGAAACTCCAAAGTTCCGAAAACGATGGCCTTGCCATTTGGACATAGGCCAAGGACTCATTACCCACAGTATAACCAGAATGAAGACAGGGACTTTTCTTCATGATTAGGCAGTAGGTCACTCAAAGTAAAAAGAGAGCCTGGATTGGGGATCCTGACTCAAGCTGGATTCTTGTCGCCCTGACTGATTTACTAGTAGGATTATGTTCAGCAAGGGCATCGAACATGTGGCCCACCATACTGCTGAGTGAGGGGGAACCAAATTAAAATGTAATTGGAAAATCCTTAACAAAATAAATAAATATAGAATAAAGCATAGACGATGTTATGCTTTGAAACCTGGAAGGAGCCATATGTGTGTTTTAGTGGCCACCATTTCTATTTGCATTTGACATCGGCAATATCTATAGCATTGGTTGATTGGGACAACCACCTGGCTTGTTCTCAATGTTCCTTGTGGCCCAGAACTCCAGCATAGACTGGATCAAAGCTTGGGGGCTTCTCATAAGTCATTTTCTTTGATGTATCATCTTAGGATTTCCTCCAGGTTTCCCTTGCAGCTAGGTGGTAAGTGGATAGAATGTCTAGCCTGGAGTCAGGAAAACTCATCTTCCTGAATTCAAATCTGGCTTCACATACTTATTAGCTTTGTGACTCTGGGCAAGTCACTTAATTCTGATTGCCTCCAAGAAAAAAAAAAGTTTGGGACAGCTAAGTGGGGCAGTGAATGCGGCACCTGCTCTGGGATCAGAAGAAGCTTAGTTCAAATTTGGCCTTAGACTCTTACTAGCTGTGTGACTTTGGGCAAGTCACTTAACCCCTATTGCACCCCCCAAAAACAAAAGTGAACCTGGGAAAATCACTTGATTTTGTTTGCCTCAGTTTCCTCATCTGTAAAATGAACTGGAGAAGGAAATAACAAACCACTCCAGGATCTTTGCCAAGAATACCCTAAATGAGGTCATAAAGAGTTAGACATGACTAGGTCTCTACCAAAAAGAAAAAAGGGTCCTTGGATTCCATGTAAGCACTCAGGCTAACAACAAATTAAATATTGGGCAGTATTTCATTTGACTAAAAATATAAGGTAGCAAGAGCTTATATCTGAGTTTATAAACAGTCAATACACTTCTCCTTTCCCCTCCAGTGAGGCTATATTAGTCCCTTAGTGACCTATATTATGTCTCTTGTAAGTTGAGGCTCCTCTGAAAGAGGAAAGAACTGTGGGTCACTAAAGAGTCAGTTACTCCTGATTCAACATTACCAAACTGCAAGACTGGGATTGACCTAGGTATTTCTCATCTCTATCTTTTGCCAATGTGTGTGTCCGTCTCCTATAAAGTTCTAATTCTTCTTTTTGTCATCCCAAGTAACTTGCTAGACAACTAGCAACTTGTCTCATTTTCAAGGTTTGAACCTGGAGCTCCCTGACATATCCCCAAACTTTGTTTGTTCAGGAGGCTCTTCCCAGAATCAAAGAATTTAAGAGTTGGAAGGAACCTCAGCATCCATCCAGTCCAACCCAGACATGAAGGAATTGCTACTACTACGTGCTCAACAAATGGTCCTCCAGCCTGGACTTGAACACCTCCAAGGAAACCCATTGCTTTAGCTTACCCAACTGTGGGACAGATCAAATTGCCCTTTTTTCTTCTTATTCAGTTCTGTAGGACTAAACTGAAAAAAATCTAATCATTCTTCCATGTGACGGCCATCCAAAATACTCAAGGACAGTCATGGTGTCTGCCTTGAGTCTTCTCTTTTCCAGGTTATCCATCTCCAGTTCCTTCAACCAATGCTCAAATGTCATGTCCTTTCTGTCCCCAGTTATTCCTTTCACATCACAACTTTCCCCATCACAGGTTTGATATGTGGTGGGTTGATTACACAAGAAATTAAATGGGAATCTGGGGGGAGTTTTGCAGAAGCCACAGATTACATGCAATTCCAGCAGACAGCACAGAGCCTATGACCAAATACTCAACTGAGATTTTTACAGTAAGTTACTGTTTTTTAAAAAATATTCTCAATAATATTTTATTTTTCCAAATACATGTAAAGGTAGTTTTCAGCATTCGTTTTTGCAAGATTTTGTGTTGCAATTTTTTTCTACTTCTCTCCCTTATCTCTCCTCTCCCCAAGACAGTAAGCAATGTGATGTACACATATAATACTTTTAAATGTGTTCCCATATTTGTCATGTTATACAAGAAAAATCAGACCAAAAGGGGGAAAATCCATGAGAAAGATAAAGCAAACAATAAAAAAGGTGAAAACAGTATGCTTTGATCTACATTTAGTCTCCATAGTTCTTTCTCTGAATGCAGATGGTATTTTCTAACCCAAGTCTACTGGAATTGTCTTGGATCATCATATTGCCAAGAAGAGCTGTCTATCATAGTTTATCACATAATCTTGATGTTACTGTGTATGATGTTCTCTTGGTTCTGCTCACTTCACTCAGCATCAGTTTATGTAAGTCTTTCCAGGCTTTTCTGAAATCAGACTGATGATCATTCCTTATAGAACAATAAGGCAGCTAGGTGGCACAGCAGATAGAGTACCAGTCCTGGAATCAGGAAGAACTGGGTTCAAATCTGATTTCAGACACTTAACACTTACTAGCTCTGTGACCCTGGGCTAGTCACTTAATCCTGACTGCCCCTTCCCTCAAAAAACCAAAATTCCCTTACATTCATATATCATAACTTAATCAGCCATCCCCAACTGATGGGCATCTACTCAGTTTCCAGTTCCTTGTCATTACAAAAAGAGCTGCTACAAATATTTTTGCACATGTGGGACCCTTTCACTTCTTTAATATCTCTTTGGGATATAGTCCCAGTAGTGACACTGCTAGGTCAAAAGGTATGCACAATTTGATAGCCTTTGGGGCATAGTTCCAGATTGCTCTTCAGAATGGTTGGATCATTTCACAACTCCACCAACAAGGCATCCCCTCCAACATTTGTATTATCTTTTCCTGTCATCTTAGCCAATCGGATAGGTATGAAGAGGTACTTCAGAGTTATCTTAATTTGCATTTCTCTAATCAATAATGATTTAGAGCATTTTTTCATATGCATATAAATGGCTTTAATTTCTCCACCTGAAAATTGTCTGTTCATATTCTTTGCCCATTTATCAATTGGGAAATGACTTGTACTCTTATAAATTTGACTCAGTTCTCTCTATATATTTTAGAAATGATGCCTTTATCAGAAATACTTTGTTACTTCCTGCTTCAGGTAATTTTACAGAAAAGGAAACTGGGGGAAACAAGGTGAAAGTGATTTACCCAGGATCACCCAGCTAATAAGTGTCTGAAGCTGTATTTGAACTCAGGAAGATGAATCTTCCCAACTTCAAACCATGCTTCCCCTTAACGGCCATCAGTCATTCGACAAGCATTTATTAAGTACCTATTCTGCACTAGACACTGTGCTAAGTACTGGGTATAAAATGAAAAGGGAAAAAAAGATTCCTGCCCTCACAATGCTTGCATTCTGATGAGGGAAACAAGAAAAACATATATAGTGTAAATGGGGGGAGTTTGTGAAAGAAGGAAGACATTAGCAGAGGGCCTGGGAGAGGTGTCACAGGCCTCAGGAGGGAGCAAGGAAAGGAAGGAGGCAGAACATACCAGCTAAGAAGAATAGCCAGTAGAAATGCCCAGAGTCAAGACTCAGAGAGTTTTATGTGAGAAACAGCAAGGACTTTAGCATCACTGCATCCCAGGGTACATGGGGAGGGGGCACAAAACACATGTGCAAGATCGAAAAAATTTATACTTGATCCTGGAAGTCTTAGGGAGCCATTGGAATTTATGGAGTGGGAGTGAGAAATGCGCCCTTTACGAAAATCACTTTGACAGCTGAGTGAAGGCTGGATTGGAGTGGGAAGAGCCTTGAGGCAGGGAAACCAAATGAAGGTTACTTCTGATGATGAGAAAAACACAAAATGCTTCACTGAGCATTCCAAATCCTTCATCCCCTGGCAGCCTCCTACCTTTTCAGTCTTTGTATCATACTCTCTGATCCACACTCTTCAATTGGTGACTCTGGCCTCCTGGTTATTCCACAAACAAGACTATCTCTCAGCTGGACATTCTCTCTGGCTGTCCTCTAGCCCTGAAATGCTCTCTCTCCTCTGGGTATTGACCTTCTGGGGTTCCTTTTCAGTCCCAACTAAAATCCCATCCTTTACTGGAAGCCTTCACCAATTCCTCCTCATTCCATTGCCCTCCCTCTGTTAAATGTCTCCTACTTATTCCGTATATGACTTGTTTGGTGTATATTTGTTTGCACATTGTCTCCCCCATAAGATTATCAGTTCCTTGAAAGGCAGCCAGGGACCATCCTTGCCTCTTTTTATATTCCCAATACTTAGCACAAGGGCCTGACACATAATAAGCACTTAATAAATGTTTATTGATCAATCGATTGAGTGGAAAGATGATGTATAGGAGAGATGTGAAGGTAGAAATAATACTTGGCAAGAGATTGGCTCTATGGGGTAAGTGAGAAAAAAGTGGAAGATGACATTAAGGGTGTTAGCCTGGCTGACTGGGGAAGCTGGTGGAATCCTTGACAGGAATGAAGAAATTGGAGAAAAGGGAGAGCTTGAGAGGAAAGACAGTGAGTTTTGTTTTGGATAGGTGAAATTGAAGATATAGACAATATATTCAGTTTGAGATGTCCAGTAGACAGATGTGGGAACTCGAAGAGAGTAGAGAGGTTAGGGCTGGATTGAATCGATGGGAGCTGAAGTGAAATAGAATAGAGGGACAAAAGGGACCAGGGCTGAGACTTAAGGGACACCCACAATTAGTGAGCATGACTTAGAGGAATAGCCAGCAAAAGAGACTAAGAAAGATAGATTAGATGGGTAGAATGAGAGCAAGAAAAGAGCAGAATCCCAGAAAACTAGAGAAAAGAGAAAGTGTCTTAAAAAAGAGGGTAATCAAGTATCAGAGACTGAAGAGAGGTCAGGAAGAATGAGGACAATTAAAAGAAGTAACAAATTCACTGAGCATGCTATCTAACCCATTAGCCAAGTCATTAATAAATTGACACATTAATAGATGTGTCAAACAGCACAGGGTCAAGGACAGTCCCTCTCCACTGGAGGCCTCTCAGCAAGTTAACATTGAACCATTGAGATCAGCCTCCCACCTAGTTCTCGATTCATTCATTTGCATTTTTATTACAGTCTCACCTCTCTAATCCTCTTTGAGAAGGATGGATAAACAACAACAATCTCGAGATATTTCTTTAAAATACTATTTTGGGGACCATACTGTTTTTCCTCTCCTGGAATCATGTGGTTTTTCCTCTCCTGAGGACCCTTGATTCACTGGTGTTGCAGAAACACGTGGCCACTTGGAGGGCTGCAGAACCGTGAGCCCCAGCAGGTTTCTCATCCAAGGAATCAAGTCATGGTCTCTGTCGTCTCTTTGCTTCTGAGTCTTTCCGTCTCAGAAATGTTGCACACACACCATTAATCATCCTTTCTATGGTATCCTCAGGCCACAGACATCAGAAATGGATAAGGTTAGATCAGTGGAAATGACACTAAGGAAGATATATTTACCCTCTCCCTTATGACTACAACCAACGGACCTTGGGTCCTTTCCATCTGCCCTGCAACTGTTCTTAACTTTGAGTGTTTTCTCACCTGTTAGGATATGAGCTCCTCAGGAACAGCATCTCGCCTTTCTATTTGTATCCTTTGTCCTTAACACAGTATCCGTAAGATACATAGTAAGTACTTAAATATTTCCTTCATTAATTCAGTGTATAATCAGGACAAACCTCATCAAGGAGCCATATTAATGCCAGAAGAAGATTTCATGCCCCAGTTGATAAATGATCAAAAGATAAGATCTATTCCCATAGGGCTCTAAATTTATGCATATCCTTTGACCTAATGATACCACTAACAGGCATGAATCCCAAAAGAGATATTTATTTTTTATTATAACTTTTTATTGACAAAACCTGTGCATGGGTAATTTTTCAGCCTTGATCCTTGCAAAACATTCTGTTCCAACTTTTCCCCTCCTTCCCTCCACCCCCTCCTCTAGATGGTAGGTTATTGCCTCCTGGTTATTCCACAAACGAGACTCTCCATCTCTCAGCTGGACATTCTCTTTGGCTGTCCTCTAGCCCTGAAATGCTCTCTCTCCTCTGAATATTGACCTTCTGGGGTTCCTTTCAGTCCCAACTAAAATCCCATCCTTTACTGGAAACCTTCCCCAATCCTTCTTCATTCCATTGCCCTCCCTCTGTTAAGTGTCCCCTATTTATTCCATCTATATTAAATACAATACATGTATACATATTTATACAGTTATCTTGCTGCACAAGAAAAATCGGATTTAGAAAGAAGGTAAAAATAACCTGGGAAGAAAAACAAAAATGCAAGCAAACAACAACAGAAAGAGTGCAAAAGATTGTTGTGGCCCACACTCATTTCCCAGAGTTTTTTTTTTTTTTTTTTTGCTGGGTATAGCTGGTTCTCTTCATTACTGAACAATTGGAACTGATTTAGTTCATCGCATTGTTGAAGAGAACCATGTCCATCAGAATTTATCATTGTATAGTATTGTTATTGAAGTGTATAATGATCTCCTGGTTCTGCTCATTTCACTCCAGCATCAGTTCATGTAAATCTCGCCAGGCCTTTCTGAAATAATCTTGTTGGTCATTTCTTACAGAACAATAATATTCCATAATATTCATACACTACAATTTACTCAGCCATTCTCCAATTGATGGGCATCCACTCAGTTTCCAGTTTCTGGCCACTACAAAAAGGGCCGCCACAAACATTTTTGTACATACAGGTCCCTTTCTCTCCTTTAAGATCTCTTTGGGATATAAGCCCAGTAGTAGCACCGCTGGATCAAAGGGTATGCACAGTTTGATAACTTTTTGAGCATAGTTCCAAATTGCTCTCCAGAATGGTTGGATCTGTTCACAGTTCCACCAACAATGCATCAGTGTCCCAATTTTCCTACATCCCCTCCAACATTTGTCATTATCTTTTCCTGTCATCTTAGCCAATCTGACAGGTGTGCACTGGTATCTCAGAGTTGTCTTAATTTGCATTTCTCTGATTAATAAAAAAAGATATACTGGTTGTCAAGGGGATTTATAATCTAATTGGGGGGAGACAGGAAAAAGAAGCAAAGTAATATACATGAGAACTCAAATACTATAATAAACAAGCATAAACACATATAAGGAACTATATCTTTACAGAAATCTGCATGTTAGCACTTGAAAAGATTATTGACACGTTGTTGGAGCCTCTTCTTGCACTGGGATTTGCTAGCTTGCTCTTCTTTTCCATGTCCTTGGCCTCCATGTTTATACTGAACAGAATTTTTCCAGCCTCCATGTCTAGTGGCTCAGCTCAGCCTCCCTTTATTTAGCTCCCCGGGATCCCTGGGATTTAGCTAGGTAGGCTCTCCAATATTGCACTCACTCTGCCCCTGAGCTCTACATTCCTCTCCAGCTCTCTGCTTGACTTTCATAAGAATGAAAAAAAAAAAAAACATGATTAGCATTCAGGAGATCTGGATTCAAAGTTTTGCTACTTTTTAATTCAGTTTCCCCATTTGTAACAAAAGACTGTGGTGATATGGTGGAAACTACGTGGACTGGATTTGGAATGGAAGATCCTGAGTTCAAATTCTGCCTCAGACTTTACTAGCTGTGGGCACAAAATTCCTTACCCATCTCAGTTTTCCCCTCTGTAAAATGAGGGGATTGGGCTAACCGGTTTCTGATGTTTCTTTTAGCTCTTGATTCAGGGTGATCCAGGGTAAGTGAAAGCTACTGAGTTCAAATTCTGCCTCAGACATTACTATGTGGAGTTGGACACAAAATCCCTTCCCCTCTATGAGCCTCAGTTTCCTACTCTGTAAAATGAGGGGGTAAGAGTTAAGGATTTCTGAGGTCCCTTCCAGTTCTAAAGCTAGGAGACTATGACTTTGCATGACCCTGGGCAAATCCCATTCCCTGGCCCTGAGTTTCTTTCTTAGGAAATCTATGAGTGTCTGACTGAAAACATCAGCATCTTTCTATTGAACTTGAGGACAAGTATGATAATATGTAGAAAGTGCTTTGCATTTCATGGAAGACTACACTTGACGTAGTTTTAAGAGCTGGTTAGTATGGTGAAATCTTAATAAAAAGAAAATAGTAAAATTATTTTTTTCCAGAAGGTGGGCTATTTAATGATATAACCCTTGTCTCATAATTTCTCACACAGCAAAAAGGGCCTAGGAAATCTTTGGAGATGGCAACTGATGAAGCCACGAGGAACATACTGAGCCTAGATTTAGGAAGCCCTGAATTCAAATTTGGCCCCAGATACCTATTACTTCTGTAACCCTGGGCAAGTCACTTCATATCTGTTTGCTTCAATTCACATCTGTAAAATGGGGGAATCATAACAGCACCCTCCTCCCAAGGTTATTGTGAGGATCAGATGAGATAATATTTGTAAAGTACTATGTAACTCTTAAAACACTATAGGGATGTGTTAGGGATTATTCCTACACTCACTGCTTAATTTCTCCCACTCACAAAATCTGGGAAACTCACAATGAAAGCTTTTCACTATAGTGTCACCTACTCCCCTTACAAGCCTATGATTCACAAAGCTCGAAGAAAAATGTTTGTTTACAAGTTAAAGGAACTAAAGAGAAGACAAAAGAGAGTTCATGGGAAGTATCAACACCTTCTTCTTCCCATTCCCCAAATGAGCAACTAAAGTGAAACTCCTGTGATATTGCTTGCCTTTTGATGTGATAATCCTCTTACTGGCATTTACCACTACAGAGAGCATGCTGTACAACATTCCAGTCTTGGCAGGAGAACCAGATCTCACTGTCTGACAGCTCAGATTCATGCTTAACAAACAGGCCTTCACTCTATTGTTTCCACTAACCTTTGTCCTTTAGAGAAGTTCACCAAGAAATCAGAACTATATTCTCCTTTTCCTGTGTCCAACAGGGTGTCCCATCAGTTTGGTATATAATAACTCTACAGTCTGACATCACACACACACACATACACACACATACACACACACACACCACAGAGCCTCAGAATATTCTCTTCCTTCTAAGAGCTCAACACTGAAGGTAACTTAACATGGTTATTCAAATGATCTAGAGCTGCTTCCTCGCATATTAAAGGCTGTTTGCCCATTTTTTTTGAAAAAGAAGAAGACCAATACCATCATGGGGTCATGTCTTGACTTTCATGTGAATTGGATTTAAGTGAAGAAGATTTACTCAACGTCATTGCTCTCACTCTCTTCCAGAGTCAGAAAAGTTCAATGATAAGTCAGGATGACTTTCCGTAGCCCAGGATGACGAGGATGACCTTGGTGTCTTCCTTATCTGACCAAGCTCTAAGCACCATCTTCATACCCATTGGAACAAATTATGTTCATCTTCCTTCACATGCTTGGGGTAGACACTGATGGGGTTGAGGGCTGTCAGTTAGCCTTGACCTGGTTTAGCCCATTAAGTGTCATGTGGCTACCGCATTTGCTATAGCTTCTTGAAGCCATAGGTAGAGAGTTGAATGACAAGTGAACACCAAAAGTGGATGAACAGCCCTGAAAAGGGCTTGGCAAGCCCTCCTAACAGAAGTGCTAGTCCTTCTTGACACCTCATGAACTCCATTGAGGATAACAAGCATTGAGCAGGAAATGTGCGTCTTCCTCCAGGAGTACTTTTTGTATGGAAGGAAAGGAGGAAGAGGAAAAAAGGCAAGAAATAGTCCTCAGGACATCAATCATGTGATCAAATGTTGAACAAAGATACTAAACCTTCAGTGATTGTCAAAAAAGGCTTTTAGTTAAATAAAGTCACTTAGAATGGCCAATAATATGATATGATTGATATCTTATTTATAGTCCATACTATCTGAACCAAATGGAAGAAAAGTCCTCAGGACGATAACAAATTACCTTTCATACTTTTAGCTTCCAGATTTATGTCTTAATTCCATTAATGAAATGGCAGCAGATAAGAAATTTCTTAGTTTGCAGAATTAAACTACCTCTAACAGTCATCAGCAATTAAACTTAGAGTTATTGAGGTCCTAAAGCAGTCAGGTAGGGGCAGTTAGGTGGTATTGTAGTGGATAGAGTGCTGGGCTTGGAGTCAGGATGACCCGAGTTCAAATGCAGCCTCAAAAATTTCTTAGCTGTGTGATCTTCAACAAATAACATCTGTCAGCCACTGGAGAAGGAAATGACAAAACCACTCTAATATCTCTGCCAAGAAAAGCCCATGGATAGAGGTCCAGAGGATCACAAAGAGTTGGGCACCACTGACACAGTTGACAGCAACAATGAAGCAGGCAGGCAGGCTGACCAGGGAAGCCCCAAAACTCTCTCTCTCTTTCTGACTTTGGGAATGAGCCATGCTTACAATGAGGGAATGAGGTCTTCCCATCAGAAGAGCATCCCATGAATGAAAGGTTGATTGGGTTCAGTCTCGGCTCTGCCAATACTGAGTGACCCTGAGCAAGTGTCTTCCACTCCCTGCGGCTGAATTTCTTCCTCTGTAAAGTGAGGGTGTTGGACTGCACAGTGTGACTCTTGTATTCTGTGATGGACAGCTCAAGTTTCTCAAGAAACATACAAAAAGGAAAAGGAACCCTCCCCAACACGCTTGCTTGTTTTTTCTGCAGGAGCATGCATACTTATGGATTAAGAAACTTTTAAAAATCTATTAGAAAGGTATTTAACATAGATGAAAAACTATGACTGAACAAAAGGGAGAGAAAAAGGTAGCAATAACTATTTGAAATAAAAAGAGTGGAAACAAAAATTTCCCAAATCCCATATACTTTTATTTGATCATCATGAAAAAGTCCTTGATGAAATCCAACACTCATTCATGATAATGGCACAAAATAGGAATAGAAATTGCAAAGGAGCAACCGTTAATGGATCAAACTGTTGTTTAAAGTACCATTTAAAAATGTTGTTTAAAGCATTTATTAAATGCTTACTATGTGCCAGGAACTGTACATTAAATGAAAAACTGATATAATCAACAATAAGGAAACAAGGAAAGCATTTCTATTGGGGGAAAAACAAACAAAAATACCAATTTAATCCACTTTTATCTAACATCACAATGGAAACTGGATCAATTGCAGAAAATAGGGGAAAAGCCATTAATTGGAGGGGTTAATGTTAGAGACAAAGGGAATCAAATAGGATCCTTTGCAGATGACGTGATAGGGATCTAGAACATTCCACTGCCTTAAAGAAATAACTCATTGAGACAGTAAATACATTTAGTCCAATGGACTTCTCTGAGATGAATCCAGGAAATTTATGCACAAGTTAATCTTTTGTGCGGCTGAACCTTTTGGGTATTTGTGTGTAGACTTTGGTGGCCATGAATTTTCACTATTGGCTCCTTTCTAAGATTTTGTTTCCTGGGAACTTCTGGGAGTCTCCATTGTTTCTCTTCACTGTACCTTCTCTCTGGGCCAGGGTAAGGATTCTTAAGCTCTTTCCTGTTTTGGAACTTCTTTGACAACCATGGGGAAGCCTATTGCCCTCTTCACACAATCCTATTTTAAGTACATAAAATAAAAATAGAGGAAATCAATTATGTCAATAGACAATTATCTAAATAATAATTATGTATATATGGTCATGAGGTCCAGGTTAAGGCCCCTACCCTCTAGGGACTGGCTTGACGTCTCCACAGGCAATTGTCTCTCTTCTCCAACCTTTTTTAGAATAAGAGACAAAAAATGATGACATTTATACCTGGAAACTCATTTAATAACTCATTTAATTTCAAGTGCTTGCAGAGTCAGTTGAATAGGTTATATTGACATTTCATGTTAAGTTTATGATTAATTATTGAAATAGACTAGAAATTCCGAGCTTTTCTGTGTCGAGCAATCAAATTCAACAAGAATGTGTCTTCATCAACAGGTGTTCACATCCTAAAATGAAAGGGCATTTGTCTCCCTGACTCCTCTGTTGGAATCATCAGGTGGGAAGCAGATCTGCCTCATTTGTCAATTTGGGGGCAAAGACCTTTTCAAAGTCCTTGTGTGCCTTTATTCATTCTGTCTTCCCAGAATGCAGCAGAACCATTCATTGGAAGCTGGCCTTGTCCTGCAGGGCAGCTGGGAGGAGGCAAAATGTGCAGCTATGTGAGATGACTCTGAAGATGAGTGAAGCCAGGGGATGTCGAAGGGCCTTCTCTACTCTAAGTCCTGGAAGTCTGGGGTCCTAGGATCGTATTTCCTGGGTTGAAAGTAATTTGTGGAGAATTGCAAAGGTCACCTCTTGAGCTTCTGCAGGACTGAAAAAGATTCTAGCTGTCATTCATTTATTTAACAAGCATTTATTATGGGAGATGGGAAGGAAGGAAGGAAGGAAGGAAGGAAGGAAGGAAGGAAGGAAGGAAGGAAGGAAGGAAGGAAGGAAGGAAGGAAGGAAGGAACGGAGGGAGGGAGGGAGGGAGGGAGGGGAAAGACACTTCAGGATATCTCACTACCCCCAGATCTGATCTGCTACCAGGGCCTGTCAAGTTTACCTGAATAGGGTATCTTTCATTCACTTTCCTCTCCTTCCAATATCCCCACCACCCTGAGCAGGCCTTCATTATCTGGGTTGTGGCTGGTTGACCTCCCTGCCCCAAACCTCTCTCCACTTCAGGACATCTTTCACTCAGCTGTCTAATTATCTTTCTAAAGTGCAGATGGGACCCTTCTCCCTCCAATTAAAAAAAAAAAACTCTAATGGCTCCCTATCACCTCTGGGATCAAACAGGAAATTCTCTGTTTGGCATTCAAAGCTCCTCCCCCACTCCCCCAAGCCTTCTGCCCTGCCCGCCCTCCCCTACTCCCCCAAGTAGTCTGTAATCTAGCATGACACTGGCTTTCCTGCTATTCCTCATAGAGAGCAATCCATCTTCAGACTGGGGGGATTGTCACTGACTGTCCCCCGTGGCTAGAATAGTCTCCCCCCCCCATCTCCACCTCCTGGCTTGCTTTGTCTCAGCTAAAATCCCTTCTTCGACAGGCAGCCTTTCTAAATCCTGCTCAGAGTTAATGCCTCCCTTCTGTAGAAAATCCCTAATTGACTCTAAGTGGTGCAGTGGATAGAGTGCCTGGCCCAGCCAGGAAGATTCATCTTCCTGAATTTAAATCCAGCCTCGGGGGCTTATTAGCTGTGTGACACTGGACAAGTCACTTCCCCCTTCACAAGTCTCACTTTTCTCATCTGTCAAATGGGCTGGAGGGGAAATGTCAAACCATTCCTATATCTCTGCCAAGAAAACTCCAGATAGGGTCATGGAGAGTCATTCATGCCTGAAAAGAGTGAAGGATATCTCCCTCATTAGAACATAAGCTCCTTGAGGTCAGGGATTGTCTTTTGCCTTCCCTTGTATAACTTGCTTATTACCTGCACATAGTAGGTGCTCAGTCAATACATGTTTTCTTCCATCTTGTTAGACATGGGCCACTGCCTGTTGTAAAAGCATGGAGATGGGGGATGTAGTGTCATGAAAGGATAATTTCAAGTAGAACAGAGCGACAGAAATATAGAGATCACAAAGGAAAATAATATGCTTGAGAAGGTAGGTGGGAGCCAGATTAGGATGGATTTTAAAAGATAGAAAGAAGAGTTCATTGATGATCTTAAAGAGAAGTGGGAGGCATTGGATATTCTTGAGCAGGGGAATGAATCCTTGATCATAGCCCATCATCTGCTAAAACTTTGAGAGCCGAACGGAGACTTCTGTACCAATGGGAGAATGGGGATAAATATTTCCACAGTGCCTACTATTATTACATATTGTATATTTTATATAGTCTATTAGCACTATGTCTAGTAGCTTCTGAAATCACATATAAAATTCTTAATTGCTTAAAGCTCTTCACAACCCAGCCTTTTTCAATTTTTCCGGTCTTCTTACACTTATACTCTACAATGCACTTTATGTTCCAACCATATTGGCATATTTGCTGTTCCATAAACACAACACTCCATTTCCCACCTCCGCGCATTTGCACTGGCTATCCCTCATGCTTGAGACGCTCTCCCTTCTTGGATCTGCTTCTTAAAATCCTAGGCCTTTCCCAGTCTCCTTAATGGCTGATGCCTTCTCTAGGGCCACCTTTTGGGTTCTCTGTATGTACCTGTCCATCTCTCTCCCATCAGACTGTGAGCTCCTTGAGAGCAAGATGTATTTTTTGCCTTTATTGGTATTCCCAGAACTGGCACATAGTCGACATTTAATTAATTTTCATTGACTGATGGGTCTCTCAGTGCTTTTCAGCAAGGACTCTGGGGCTTCCCCCTGGAGAAAGTGATGAGGATACAGATTGTGTATTTGGAGATGAAGATCAATGGCATAGGTGGGGGTAGGGGAAAGAGCAGACTCTTCTGAGATCCCATTTGGACAAATTGACATTTGGTGGTTGAAAATCTTGAACTTCAGACCAATGTGGATGACCTGAGATTTTTAACAGTGTGGCTGGGATTCTTTTTTTTTTCTTCTTTTTTTGGGGGGAGGGTGTTAGGAAGGATGGAAGTGTGTATACTAATGTATACTAATGCTCCTCCATTAGCATCCATACATGAACTCATCAGTCAGTGGGGCCTTCCCACCTGTCCAGGGATGCGCCAGAGACAGCTCCAACCAGTTGGAGAGAGAGAGAATTGTTCAATTTTCAGTATGAGCTTTTAATCCTTGGAAATAGGCCAGAACTACAAATCAGGGTTTGATTTTTTTTAATTGATTGTCTAACTTTTTAAAAAAGTAATGGAGAAAATGTTGGTAATGCAGATCAAACTGAAAAGTGTGCCCAAGGTGATTCCTTCCAGGAATCTTATGCTAATGAATCTTGTTTTTTTTGTTGTTGTTGTTGTTTTTTAATTAAAGCTTTTTTTATTTTTAAAATATATACATGGATAATTTTTAGCATTCACCCTTATAGAATTTTGGCTCTAATTTTCCCCTCCTTCTCCCCACTCCTTTCCCTAGACCAAGTGATAATGGGTCTTGTTTCAATAACTGTAAATCTCTATATAGATTTCTGATCGTGTGAATCTTCATTGAAAACATGCAAGTAATTGTCAAAGCTGAAAAATTACCTATGCATATAGCTTGTAAATGAAAAGCTATAATAAAAAAATAAAAATAAAAATATCTTGACTGAAAAACTAAAAGAAAAAAAAGAAAAAGAAAACATGCAGATGCTGTTGGAAGGCAGTGTGCAGCATCCTGGATTTAGAGTCAAAGAACTAGGACCAGAATCCCTTACTTCCTGCGCAACTTACCCTGTGACTTTGGACAAGTCACTTCCATTCCCAGGGGGTTAGAGTAAATGCCTATAAGGTCCCTTCCAGCTTTAGATCTAGGAGCTTATTGTGACCTCCTATAAGCATCTTTCCTTCCCTGAACCTTGGTTTCTCCCTTTCTACAATGAGAAGGTTGGACTATTTGTTCTCTGATATCCCTTCCAGCTCCTGATCTAAGATTCTAGGTGTGTCACTTCTCTTCCCTAGACCTCAGTTTCCTTCTCTGTAAAAAGAGGATCTGCTCTCAGAGGTCCCTTCAAGCTTGGGATCTAGGGTCCTGTGATCATATGTATTATTGAGTTAGGAACGCTTCTTAAAACCAGAAAAGGTACTCTTTGCCTGCATGGGGCCTACCTGCATATTTCCTCATTTTCCTTTTGGGGCAATGTGTCCCCCCTCCTTTCTCCCTCCCCCCCTCCTTTCCCCCTACCCCCTACTCCGAGTTTATTGCCCATGACATCTTGCTCATGACTTTCATTCTCTGAAATTAATCAGGCAGGTAAAGATCGAAAGCCTGTAGCCTAGCTGAGTGCTGGCAGCCTTAGAGAAACAAAGGACTCCAATGGGGAGGCCCAGGATGTATTTCAGTAAGAGGGATTAATGGATAACAGGCCAAGAAGCTTTGTTTCCCTCTGAGGTCCAAATGACTCCACTGCTGGGAATGGAAACTATGTGCTGTTTAATATTCAAATATTCCACTTCACCCAGGCCAGTCCCGAGGAGGAGGAGGAGGAAGGGAAACAGAAAGGAGAGTTGGAAAGCTTGCCAAGAACTGGGCCCTAGTTATAGTGGCAAGCACTTCTAAGGATAGTGTTTGTTCAGGAAAAAATGGGGGGGATCTCTTTTCAGGGCTCACATCCTCCTCTCTCTTTCCTCACACAATCAGCTCTCCCCTCCCTGTTTCCTTCTTCCTCCCTCTCCCAACCCCCCAAACCAATCCATTTGACTCAGGCTGCCCTGGAAAGCAAGTATCCCTCCAGGGATTAAACCCTGACTAATTCTCATTTCCAGCATCCAGTTACCAGGAAGCAGATAGGATTAAGAAACACATAAGTTAATATTGGAGTCCAATTGCCCTCTGGGAGCTCTCTTACAGAATATGCGGCTGCCTACTAATATAATGGAGCATAGACCCAATGCCCCGGGTGGGGCAGAGAGTGTCAATCAAGCAGGAAAAGAGAAGGATTTTAAGACTGATTGTTATTGCTGTCTTTTCCCACTGCCTATATTTCCCCTCAGCCTCTCAGAAAATCACCTCATTTAACAAAGAATTAAAAAAAGAAAAAGAGGAAGAAGAAAAAGCAAATTCAGCAAAATATCAATTCATCAATAAACAAATCCAGATACTAAAATGCAATATTCTTGGGTGCCCCACCCCACCATCAACCTCTGCAGAGGAGAAGGACCACATAACTTCCCTCATCTTTTCTTTAGAAATCTTTAGAATTTAGAATTTAGGTTCTTTCTATTCTACTGCATTCATTTCTGACTTTTTTTTTTTTTTACTGTTCTGTTCCCCAGTGATTTCTAAAGATAATAAGTCAATTAAAGCTCATAGATTTGGAACTGGAAAGAAGCTTAGAGGCTATTGAGTCCATGCTGCTCTTGTTCCTGTAGGGAAAACTGAGGCCTAGGAAGTTGAAGGGACAGGTATGAGATCAGACATAGACTCCCTAGATTTAGAGCTGGCAGGACCTCAGAGACTCTGCCCTCTAATCCCTTCCTGTTATTGTAGAGGAAACTGCGACATAGGTGATGAGGTTTGTATTTCCTTGATTGCCTGTGGTAATGAGGTTAGTGGCAATAAGAGAGTTGTTAAAAATCACCTTTCAGTTGGCTGCAGATTTAAAGTGAAATAATTCACTTATTCCCAAATTATTAATTGCAAAATGAAAGTTTATGGTTTGCTAGAAACCAGTTTGCTAAGAGATTGACTTCTATAGTGGCAGAGCCCTGTTAGGGAAATGGAATCTTAGGCTGAGAATGCTCATCGGGCAGGGTCCTAGCAAATTGCTTGGCCCTCTGCAAGGAGTGAGTTTAAAGGAATCTGTTATGTGGGTATCCTGTGGGGAGCTGGGACCTCCTGACCTGGTCAGACCAGGATTTCTCAATTAAATGAGAATTTAGAATTTCAAAAAGATCAATGGAAATTGATTTGCCCTTGAATAGTATTGCTTCTCTCATCCTGGGAAGATGGATCCTTTCTCTAGACTCCTTGGAGCCTGAGAGATCCTGATCTCTGAGATCAAAAAGGGGACACAATTTAATTCTAAAGGGAACACAGTTTAGTGATAATCTTAAAGGGAACACAGCTTCAGTAAAAGGAACAGTTTCCCTCCCACTTCATAGGGACCAGTATGAGACCATATGTAAGCTTCTAAACTTAGAGCAGGCAGGGCCTTCAGAGGCCATCGAGTCTAACCCCATTATTTTTCAGAAGGGCAAACTGAGGCTTAGAGAAGCTAAGCAGCTTGTTGTAGTAAGTATCCAGCAGAGATCTCTGATTCTAAATCCATAGTATTTATTATTATTATTATTATTCCCACTATACTGGGTTTTAAAGAAAAGGATGGAAAGATGGGGAGAGGTCTTAGGATTTTGTTTTGGTTTTGTTCTGGCATAAGAAACCCAAAGACCAGTGCAAGCGTATATGTGGGCAGGGAATAGGCAGTGAACATTTTAAGGTGACAATCCAGCCTGTGGGGAGACAAGAAGTTTGAGTCCCAGTCTTGACCTTGCCATCTATGGATTGTGACTTGGTCTACTTGCTGAGCACTGAATGTTTGAAACTTCCCTCTCAACTTTAATTTCTAAAGTTTCCAATGTTCAGCATGCAGAGAGTAGACCAAGTCACAATCCATAGATGGCAAAGTCAAGACTGGGACCTTGCTGGAGGTACTCTAGAATGGGTCTTGGTTTCTGTGAGGGAAGCAGGAGGACCACCATGGTCTTTGTCTTGAAGTCTGTTTCAGTCTGGGAGCTTGAGCTCCAGCCTCCAGCCACTTTCTTCTCCCACTCTGTTCCAGTCCCCTTCTGAGTCTGTCTCTGGCTCAGATGGGCCTTGGTCTAAGTGGAGAAATGCAGGAGGACAGGCCAGCCACCACGGTGATGTGAGATGCAGTTAATCTGTCTAGCTGAGTTTGTCCCAGCTTATATGCTCTATCTAATTACATTATCATAAGTGTCAATCTTGTAGAACTATATTAAGTACTAAGTACATATACTGAACTAGAGAACTATTAAGCACCATGCTAAACTAGATAACTGTTGTCTTATTAATTCCACTGACTTAATATCTTGTAAGAATCCTTGTTTCAAGTACAGAGTTCTGGCCCATAACACTCTTGTGCTCATTCCTTGCACGTGAAAGAAGTGCATCAACATTTATTGAATGCCTACTATGTGTCAGGCATTTGCCAAGCACTTTACAATTATCTCATTTGATCCTCACGATAACCCTTGGAAGTAGGTGCCGTTATTGTTTCCATTTTACAGATGAAAAAGCTAAGGCAGACAGAGGTGAAGAGATTTGTCCTATGTCATACAGCTAGCAAGTGATTAAAACCCTTTTTGAATTCAGATCTCCCCGACGCTTATCCATTGCACTACTGAGCTTCCTCTGATGCTCCTTATATTTATCCTTACTAATGGGAACCATCTTGGATTCTAATCCTGGAGGGCAAAAATCAAAACACTATGTGACCTTGAGTAAGTAATTACTTATTTTGTGCCTTAGTTTCTTTATCTGTAAAGTGAAGTCGTTACACTAGGAGATTCCTTAAGGGTCCTTCCAGGCTAATATTGTATGACTATGATTTAGCTGCCCCTTATCCCCTTCCTTAGCATTGCACCACAGGCAAAGAGAAGTTACTTAACAAAAGTTATTTGATCAGTTGTTTGATTTTGCGAGAATCTTGACAGATTCTCCTACAATTCAAAGAATTGTCAATAAAACAGGAATGGAAGCAAAGCTCCTATCTTTGATAAAGAGAAAATTCAAATTAAGAGTATTTTACGTAATTATTCCCCTAACACCCCTCCCCCCAAGAACTTTAGAAAGGTTTTATTAAGTCTAGGTTAATACAGAAATAATAAGGAAAAGTTGATTACCTTCCGTAGAACGATCAAGGCAAAAGTTGTCCAGCTAAATGTAAAAGGATTCAAATTAACATAAATAAAAAACAGAAGAAAAAGAAATAAGGTACTATGTATGTAGAAAAGAAGAACATTTTTATCGATAATCAAATAGAAGAAATTATTAGTGATTCTTTTTTGTCCTTTGTTATAAAGGGGTGCCTCTCTAGGAGAGTAAGGAGGGAATTATTGGGAAATATATGTGATATTTTTAAATATGTTCATAAAAATTAAAGAAACGATTAAAGACAAAATCAATGAGTCTACTTATACAAAGACAAAAGGATTTTCTGCAACAATAAGGAATATTGTTGATTCACCCTCACAGTACTTCCCTACCACTCCATAGGTCTGATCCATTCCTGCAGCAACTTTCACCAATTGTAATGCCGGAGAAACTGAGGCAGGAGAGAGATTAGAGAGTTTTTAATATTTTATTAATGGGAGAGTAAGATTGACTGGACAGGACTCTCGTCTCAGATTATCCAGTCAGACAGAGATAAGTATACTGGGACCAAGGAATCCATATTGGTCCCAGGGCTGGAGGACCCAAAGAATCCAGCGTCCAGCATACAGCTGCCAGACGCCATTCTCCAGCAATGAATGAAAGAACAACAACTTCTTAAATACATTTTTGGAGACAAAGAAGAGAAAGGGAGGGAAAGTTTTTTTATCAGGGAGGGGAAGCCATAAAACCTAAAAATTCCAGAGACAAAGAAGTAAAGATATCATGGGTTGGTCTTGGAATATTCTAAAGGAATATTGTAAATCCATAAAAGAGTCAGGAGAGCTACTCTTTTATCTTGCTAATTTACAACCCGAGAGCGAATAATCCTTAGTTTTACTGGGTCAGAGACAGAACAGTTAAGGTAACTGAGACAGGGAAACTGAGTCAGGACAGTTAAAGAAAACTGTGGCATAACACAATAAACCTTTGCTGATTCCTCCCAGAACCTCTAATTTAAGGAGGAGGCCCTGGCCAAAAATGTTTTCATCCCTCTCCAGACAGTGCAGATTCGATGAGGAAGAGTTTCTCTACTACGCCCCCTGGAGCACTTCCTATACAACTGCTTAGCTATCTTTTAGATAGCTTATTCCCCTTCCTTATTCCCCTCTCCCATTAAATTGTAAGCTCCCTGAAGGCAAGGATTGCCTTTTTCTGCTTCTATTTGTATTCCCAGTATTTGGCACAATTCTTGGCACAAAGTAAGGCCTTAATAAATGCTTGTTGACAGAGTGACGTCAAAAGAAAAAAAAATTGAAAAACTTTTCAGTCATTTTTCAATGAGGTCAAGAATGCAGGCTAAGAAAAAGCCATTGGTCCTGGCAGATCAGAAAGCAGTAATTCTGCTTTTGGGCAGATCTAAACATTAGGAATTTCTTATTTATACTTGTCTCTTGGAGACTTTCATCTGCTGCTTTTAGCTGGTAGCTCCTGAAAAGTAGCAGCTTTGCAACTAAGTCAAAAACGACTTCCTAATCTCTGTAATCTTTGCTAATTCCCTGAGTACTCTTTTTTTCTTTCTTTCTTTTTCTTTTTTTTTTTTTCTGAGGCAATTCGGGTTAAGGGTCACATAGCTAGGAAGTGTTAAGTGTCTGAGATTAGATTTGAACTCAGGTCCTCCTGACTTGAGGGCCGGTACTCTATCCACTGCGCCACCTAGCTGCCCTCCCTGAGTACTGGTTGCTGCTGCATTGGCTAGGCCAGAAAAAAAGTTAGCCCTTGTAGATATGAAGACATGGAATGAAAAAATTGGAATATGGAATGAAATGTTTGTAATTGAGTTTTGAGTGATTAGTAGGATAAATTAAGGACAGAAAGTGATTAGTGAATAGCTCAGATCCAGAGGAAGCTGGGAGAATATGAGTCAATGTTTGTGCTCATGGGCATTGTTTGGGCGTAGATCCTCTGGCAATTTAAGGGTGTATTTTGGGTGTGGTACTGCAGTTCTGGTAGGATTCATCCCTAAAAGATTGCTCCTTAGGGAAAACTTCTATTTAAGGAAGGTGGAGAGGGTGAAAATGAAGGCCTAGACAAATGGAGGCACCGGCTGGTGAAATTGAACATGCCCTTTTTGACTCCCTCCCCCAACAATGATTCCAGTAGTTGAGGCTAATGATGACAGAGTTCTGTCCGATGTGAAGTGCCCGGATATCAGAGTTCCCAGTCCTCAATAACCTTGACAAAGAAAAAAAAGAGCATTTCTAGGGGTACTAGGAGTAGAACCAGAGCCAAAGGTGAAGGGAATAGGAAGGGAAGTGGGTTCTGCTTTCCCAGAGCAAGCAAAATAAGTCACTTCCAGAAGACAACTAGCAGCCCTCTCCCACTTCCCTCCCTCCAGTTTTCTCTATCTAAAGATTCCTATTTCCTTCAATTGATTCTTGAGCCTAGTTTCTCAAATTGGGGGTTACAACCCCATATGGAGTCTCATATTGAATGTGGGAGTCACAAACTTATGATTCACTATCAGTAAATATTTGATTTGTATACTTATTTTATACAAATTTATATTATCTTATTATATATAGAAATTATTCTGAATTTATTCTAAATTATAATTTATATATCTATGTACCCAGGGTTGTGTAAAATTTTCTGGTGCAGAAAAGGGTCACAAGTGGGAAAAGTTTAAGGAGCTCTGGACTGGAGGCTTTTTACCACCCTAGCTTCCCTCTGCTGGACACATTTGCTATTTTATCAATGTCCATTCTAAACTGTGACACACTGAACTGAACAAAACACTTCAGATGTTGTCTGACTGGAGCAAAAGACAGCAAGATTGTCATCTTGGTTATTCTGGACACCGTGGCAGCCCCCCCTTTTTTTAGCAGCAATAGCAAACTGAGGATGCTGCCCACTCAAGACCCCTGGATCTTTTTGTCATACAAATTGTTGGCATGCTTATTGTAAGGGATTTTTATTAAAGATCCAGCTAAACGCTAGGTTATATATTTGATAAGCACAGAACAGGATGGGGGGTCCTTTCCTGACTTCTTCATTTTATACAAGATTATTCTTGTCTTCATTTTTGTTGTCTATCTCATGCTTCATGAGGTGCCCAACATTTGCCAGCCTCACTTGGTAAGGTTGTGTCTCTATGGGACATCCAAAGCTGATCAGAATTAATGGTTTTCATTCAACCTGGTCACCTGGGCTGGTTCTTATCAGTGTAGTGTAGACACTACGGAGTCCTAATTCAGTTCCAGTGACTGTTTGCAAATAGTTCCAGATCAACAGGAGGGAGGGAGAAAAATTTGGAACACAAGATTTTTTCAGAGTCAATGCTGAAAACTATCTTTGCATGTATTTAGAAAAAAATAACAACATCTGTTTTGCCCAGATCCCAACAGGTTAGGAACTTGCAAATCTCAGAGCAGAAGGATAGATTTCTCCTGGATTAGATAACTTTGAATGCAGCAAAAGCTTTCAGGAGCCTAACCTGAGCTTAGATTTAGATTAGATTAAAAAAAAATTCTCCTTAGATTTAGATCTAGATCCTTAGAACACAGATCTCAGCAACCAGAGAAAACAGCAACAGGACCCAAAAGATACAAAACAAGACCAAACAAGACTTTATTAAACATGTTCTCCAGAATTAAACCCTAAACAAAGTCTCAATTCAGTATGTAAGACTAGAAAAATGAGTTAACAAACAAAAAGATTGCCATGATGAAAAATATTATGGTAAAAAGGGAGGTGTAAGTACAAAACCAAAGAAGAGAATGATTCCAAAAGATCTGTTTCAATTGTTGTTGTGATTTTTGTTTAGTTATGGGGGAGTCTTCATGACTCCATTTGGGGTCTACTTGGCAAAGATACTGGAGCTATTCCCCAAAAAAGAACCTGGACATCACATCACAAGAAATTATGAATGAAAATGATGCAGATTTATTAGAGCCTGAGGTCAAAGTTAAAAGAGAAATGATACACCAGTGAGATCCTAAGAGAAACCCTCAAACAAAAATTTCCAAGAGTGGCATAAGCAAAATCCAGACCTTTCAGGTTAAAGGAAAAAAAAAACTTCAGTCAGAAAGAAAGAATTCAAGTATTAAGGAACCACAAATGTAGCATCTGATATAGTATCAGCTCAGACATAGTATCCACTACTACTATGGAGTGGAAAGCTTGGAATATGACATTTTAAAAGGCAAAGTAGATACAAGCTTACAACTAAGAACAATTTATTTAGCAAAACTTAAGGGGAAACAGAGAAGAAAATAGGCCTAGAATCATAAATATTTGAGTGCAGATATGGTCTCAAATGTTTCCTAGATAGCTGTATGACTTTGGACAAGTCATAGTCTCTGTCATAGTTTTTTACTCTGTAAAATGGGGATAATAATGACATTTGTTTCCCAGGGTTGTTGTGAAGTTAAATGAGAAAATTTTAATAGTATTTTATTTTTCCAAGTACATGCAAAGATAGTTTTCAACATTCACCTTTGCAAAATCTTGTATGACAATGTTTTTCCCTTCTCCTTCTCTGTTCTCTCTTCCCAAGACAGCAAGCTATCCGATATAACATGTGCAATCAAATCAAAAGAGAAAAAAATACAGGAAAGGAAGAGAAAAGCAAAGAAACAAATAACAAAAAGGTGAAAATATTATGTTTTGATCCACATTCAGTCTCCATAGTTCTCTCTCTGGATGCAATGGCACTTTCCATCCCAAGACTATTGAAATTGCCTTGAATCACCTCATTGCTGAAAAGAGCCAACTTCATCTCAGTTGATCATCACATAATCTTGTTATTACTGTGTACAGTGTTCAATGAGATAATATTTTAAAGCACTTTGCAAGCCTTAAATCAATACAGAAATGCTATATTAATAATTATTGTTATTATCATAATAGAGGAATTCCAAGTAGCTCATGGCACAATGTATAGAACCACAGTCTTGAAGTCAGGAAGACCTATAAATACAGCCTCAAATACTAATTGTGTGACTCTGGGCAAGTCACTTAACTTTGTTTGCCTCAGTTTCCTCATCTGCAAAATGAGCGGGGAAAGGAAATGGCAAACCAGTCCAATATCTTTGCTAAGAAAACCCTAAATGAGATCACAGAGGATCACTCACAATTGAAACGACTGAACAGCAACAAGTAGCATCTGCCTCCCAGGGTTGTTATGAGCATCAAATGAGATAATATTCATAAAGCACTTAGTTCTGTCCTTTTCATCAGGCTGGGAATAAGCATTTATTCAGCACCTTACTATGTTCCAGAAACCAAGTGGAAATTTTCCAATACAAACACAGGAGTGAAGAGAAACATAAAAAGGTAAATAGTAGCAAGCAATCAGAATGAACTAAATAAGGATGAAGTATTCACATTCTAATAGGGGGAGATGATGTGAGTATGACCTCTAAACATTAGTATCACAGATGGAATTGAAGAAGAGAAAATTTAGGAGTGATTTTGTTACATCTTAATGATATTATAAGAAGAAAGAAAAGAGGAGGGGAAAGGAATACAGGGAGGAAATAAGGGAGTGGAAAGATGGAGAGAATTATCTTACTTTCTACATACCTTTATGTGTAGTTGCTATTTCTTCCGATAGAATATATACATATATTCTATCGGAAGAAATATATATATATATATGTATATGTATAGATATAGATATATAGAATAGAATAGAATATCTTGAAGACACAAAGCATTTTCTTTTTATTTCCCTCATCTGAAACAGTGAATGGTACACAATGATTGACTGAGAAATTAGGGAAAAGTAGGAAATAGAAGGAAAGTAAAAAGGAAGGAAGGGAAGAAGAAAGTAGATAGAGTAAAGGGCCTACTAAGTAGTGGACCAGAGCTCCAGATTCTTGTTTTCCCCTGAGGCAATTGGGGTTAAGTGACTTGCCCAGGGTCTCACACAGTCAGGAAGTGTTAAGTGTCTAAAGCCATATTTGAACTCAGGTCCTCCTGACTTCAGAGATGATGCTCTATCCACTACACCAACTAGCTGCCCCCACATTCTTGAATCAAGAAACAAAAAGAAATGGAATCAAATCACTCTACCCCATTCCCATGGGAATGGATTCAGAACTGAAGGCAGTTCCAAAAAGGAAAGGAACAAAGCAGGAACAGGTAGGTAACTTTCAAAGTCCAGATAACAAAGGAGCACCTAACTTGTAGACTTCAGCACAACCTGTCACTCCCACATTCCCAAAGCAATTTATATACATTCCCTTACAAATATATCCTTTATCACAGCTACTAGAATTGTCATAGAAACCCATGTGCTTACACACAACAATCCCCAAACCCAAATATTCTCTGGCATCGTTCCCAGTAAAGATAGACTTGTCTAGACAGGTTGTATATACTTTTTTCTTCTTTAAAATGATCAGAATATAAATCAAACTTGAAAATAAATAAGAAAGAAGTTAGAGGTAAATAGAACACTAGAAAAATTAGGTATGATAGATCTTTGGGGAAAACTAAATGGAGACAGAAAGTAGTACACTTTCTTCTCAGCAGTTCATGGAACTATACAAAAATTGACCATATATTAGGACATAAATATCTCAAATTCAAATGCAGAAAGGCAGAAATAGTAAATGCATCCTTTTCAGATCACAATGCAATGAAAATTACATTCAATAAAAAGCCAGGGGAAAATAGACCAAAAAGTAATTGGAAACTAAATAATCTCATCCTAAAGAATGAATGAGCAAAGCAGCAAATTTCAATGATTTTACTCAAGAGAATGACAATAATGAGACGACATACCAAAATGTGTGGGATGCATCCAAAGCAGTAATAAGGGGAAATTTTATATCTCTAGAGGCCTACTTGCATAAAATAGACAAAGAAAAAATCAAAGAATTAGGCTTGCAACTAAAAAAGCTAGGAAAAGGGCAAATTAAAAACCCCCAATCAAACACTAACTTGAAATTCTAAAAATAAAAGGAGAGACCAATAAAATTGAAAGTAAAAAAACTATTGAATTAATAAATAAAACTAAGAGTTGATTCTATGAAAAAAGCAACAAAATAGATAAACCCTTGGTAAATTTGATTAGAAAAAGGAAAGAGGAAAATCAAATTGTTAGTCTTAAAAATGAAAAGGGAGAACTTGCCACTAATGAAGAGGAAATTAGAGTAATAATTAGGAATTACTTTGCCCAACTTTATGCCAACAAATTTGATAACTTAAATGAAATAGATGAATACCTTCAAAAAATATAGGCTGCCCAGATTGACAGAGGAGGAAGTAAATTGGTTAAACAGTCCCATTTTAGAGAAAGAAATAGAACAAGCTATTAATTAGCTCCCTAAGAAAAAATCCTCAGGACCAGATTGATTTACATGTGAATTCTACCAAACATTTAAAGAACAACTAGCCCCAATGATATATAAACTATTTGAAAAATAGGGAATGAAGGAGTCCTACCAAATTCCTTTTGTGACACAGACATGGTACTGATACCTAAACCAGGTAGGTTGAAAACAGAGAAAGAAAATTATGGACCAATCTCCCTAATGAATATTGATGCTAAAATCTTAAATAAGATATTAGCAAAAAGACTACAGAAAATCATTCCCAGTATAATACACCATGACCAAGTAGGATTTATACCAGGAATGCAGGGCTGGTTCAATATTAGGAAAACTATTAGTATAATTGACCACATTAATAACCAAATTAACCAAAACCATACGATCATCTCAATAGATGCAGAAAAAGCATTTGATAAAATCCAACATCCATTCCTATTAAAAACATTTGAGAGTATAGGAATAAATGGACTTTTCCTTAAAACAATCAGTAGCATCTATTTAAAACCATCAGTAAGCATCATATGTAATGGGGACAAACTGCAACCATTCCCAGTAAGATCAGGAGTGAAACAAGGTTGTTCACTATCGCCGTTACTATTCAATATTGTATTAGAAATGCTAGCTTTGGCAATAAGTATTGAGAAAAAGATTAAAGGAATTAGAGTAGGTAATGAGGAAACCAAATTATCACTCTTTGCTGATGATATGATGGTATACTTAGAGAACCCCAGAGATTCTGCTAAAAAGCTATTAGAAATAATCCACACCTTTAGGAAAGTTGCAGGATACAAAATAAATCCACATAAATCCTCAGCATTTTTATACATCACCAACAAAATCCAACAGCAAGAGATACAAAGAAGAATTCTATTTAAAGTAACTACTGATAGTATAAGATATTTAGGAATCTATCTGCCAAGGGAAAATCAGAAACTATATAGATTAATAGATAGATAGATGGAGGTAGATATAGATAGATGTAGAGATAGATCAATAGATAGAAAGATAGAGGTAAAAATAGCTCAATAGATAAATGTAGATAGAAATAGGTATAGATAGAGATAGACAGATAGATGATAGCGATAGATAGAGGCAAGGAATAGATAGAAGATAGAGATAGAGGCAAGAAGATAGAGATAGAGGCAGACATAGATCGATAAATTGATAGATAGCTAGATAATTTGGACTAGAACTATGGTTCCATGGCGTAGGGAGCACCTGCATATGAACTTTCTTAAAGCATATCAGCACCTACTCTGAAACTTAGTCTTGGAGAGTTTCTTGACAGGTACTGAGAGCTTAAGTAATTTGTTTACAGTCATGCAACAAGTATGTGACAGAAATGGGCCTTCAACCCAGGTCTTCCTCACAGTAAGGCCAGCTCCAGTTCTATAACTATGAAACTCTCCCCCTCTCTTTCTCCTGCACTCTCTCTCCTTCCTCTTTCTCTTTGCCTGTCTGCCTGTCTCTCTCTCTGCCTTTTTTTCCTGTCTTTTTTTACCACTCTAGCTGGGCATGGAGCCATTAGCCTTTTCCTTATTTTTTTTCCTCTTTCTCTGGCTTTCTTTATCTCCCTATCTCTCTGTCTGTCTCTGTCTTCCTCTCTTTGTCTCTCTCTCTCCCCATATATATGTAAGTAGGTGTTCTGATAAGAAACCAAACATTATCCTGAGAAGGTACCAATGAACAACCTTCACCTTGCAGGTCAGGCCAATTCCTATAATAGTGAGCAGAGTTTTGGGGTCAGCAGGACACTATTACTTTCTCCATCTTCATTAAAGTCCAGGGAACTGTCCCTATCTATATATATCTACTTCCATCTATCTATCTATTGATCTATCTCTACCTCTATCTTTCTAGATATGTATATATGTAGATTATATATATACAAACATACATACATAGTATGTGTGTATACTAAATATACATAGTACATCTGTGTGTATATGCTTATGGGTATATATATATGTGTGTGTGTATATGTATTATATATATATATATATATATATATATATATATATATATATATATATATATATAGTGTATACTTTTATGTATATATGTTATTGCCCTCAGATAGAATGTAGACTCCTTGAGGGTGAGAAATGTTTCCTTTTTTTCATTGTATCCCTAGTGCTAGGAAGTGTGATTTTTTTTAAAAAGCAGATATTTAATAAAGGCTTGACAATGGATTGAGAGATGGCAAGGGCCAGAGCCTGGTCTCCTGACAGTCTTTGCAGTCCCCTGAATCATCTTTTGATGTTAGTTCATTGGTTTATTTGAGGTGCTTAACTCCTCTTTTTTGTGGGAATAGTTGTCAGGATAAAGAAGGAAAAGGCTAAAGGCTCCATGCCCAGCTAGAGTGGTAAGTAGGTGTTCTGATAAGAAAACAAACATTATCCTGAGAAGGTTCCATTGAACAACCTTCATTCACCTTGCAGGTCAGGCCAGTTCCTGTAATAGTGAGCAGAGTTTGGGGGTCAGCAGGACACTATTACTTCTTCCACCTTCATTAAAGTCCAGAGAACTTTTCCCTGGAGTCTGAGTGCATGGTCAGTTGCCCCTGGAGGCGGTATGTTTGCCATTACAGTTGGGGCCAAGGAGGAGAACCTTTTGTCACTAGAGAAAAGTAGTGCTGCTGAGAGGTAGGGAGTCAGTAGGGTAGAAGGGAGAAGCCAGGTCCTTAATCCACCTCCATTGCCTTTTGATAGGTCTAGAGACTTGTACTTGGATGAGCTGGTTAAGAAAACCCCTTGTGCAATGGGAGAAACCAAAATCCCATTGTTTTTGCACTCCTTGGAAAGGTTTCTAAAAATATCTATTAGTGAATAAAACCTACCTCCCAACCAGTGATCACCACCCAGAGCTGGAGATAAAGACAGAGCAAATGTCAGAGAATGGATGGCACATGTGGATCTAGCCCATGACAGCTCTTGTGAGGGGTTGGGGTTTTTGATATTTTATTTATATATTTCATTTTTCTGTCATCTTTTTCAAACGTACTCTTCTACCTCCCAAAGTCATCCCTTCTAATAAAGGATTTAAAAAAGAGAACTAAAAAGCCCAAACTAATCAACACATCAACCCCAAATGACATTCTATGTACTATCCCGTATCCTTCCTAGCTCCATCAGGTCTCTCTATTCATTTTGAGTTTATTCTGGTAAACGATATAAACTCTGTAAGATGTGGAAGTTAGACTCGATGGCCTCTAAAATTTCTTCAATCTCTAAAACTAGGATCCTGTGATGGTCTAAATCTAATTTTCTCCCGGCTACTTTCCAATTTTCCCAGCTGTAATGTCCAAGCTGGCTTTCTGGAGGTCCTCTGGACAGGGCTTGGTCTCAGCAGGATAGTCACCAGGAGGATGGTCAGGAATAGAGTCTAAAGTTTTTATTGTCTCTCACACAGTCTGTCTCCTTCAGTCTATCCCAGTCTGACTGACTGTGTCCCTAGTTCTTTCAGCCCTTAAACCCTAATACAATTACATCATTACAGCATACTGAGTATATGCCAACTAGAGTGATTATATCATTATATCAAACTAGAGTGATTATATCATTATATCAAACTAGATATATGTGAACTAGAGAATCATTATCTCAATTCCATTGAGTTAACACCTTGATGTAAGTATCCTTGTTTCAAGTATACTTCTCCAGAGTTCCCGCCCTCTATACCAGCTGCTCTTATGGAATAGGAAACTTCTTTAAAGTAATTCATCTTCTTGGGTTTGTTTAACACTGAATGTTAAATGTGCATCCATTTCTGATTATTCCTTGCCTCATCTGTTCCACTGGTCTACATTTCATTTTTTTTTTACCACTACCAAATAATTTTCATGATTACTCTTTCAGAATACAATTTGAAGTCTGGAAATGTTGGCTCTACTTGCTTCCTACATTTTTTAATAATTTCCCTTGAGATTCTATATCTTTTGTTTCTCAGAATGAATTTTGTAATTGTTTCATCTAGCTCTACAAAGTATCCCCCTGGTAGTTTGATTGGTAGAGTACTAAATCTATAAATTAATTTGGGTAGTGCCAACATTTTTATTATATTGGCATGGATCAGCCATGAAGGCTGACTAACCCTCCAGTTATTTAAATCACTTATTTCTTCAAGAAGCTTTATGTAATTATATTTACACAGGTGTCTTCAGTATACTTTTACAGGTTGACTCACCGATATTTTATGCATTTTGTAATTATTTTAAATGTGGCTTCCCTTGATGTTTTCCTCCTAGGTTTGGTTATTGCTAAATAGAAATGCTATTACTTTGTTTTTCTTTTTACAAGCAAAAAAATCCCCACATTGGCCATGTCCAAAAACATGTCCCATTCTTCATCTTGAGTCTCACAACTCTGTTGAAGGGGAAAGAAGAGGAGGAGGAGGAGGAGGAGGAGGAGAAGGAAAACAACAACTCTATCTCAGGAAGTAGGAAGCTGGCCCAGATGAAGTCCATCATCAATCCTTTGGCCTATGGTTAGTCATTGTACTGATAGAGTTCTCAAGTCTTTCGAACTTGTTTGTCTTTAGCATTCTATAGTTCCTATGTCCATTGGTATCTGGGTTCTTTTATCTCTACATCAGTTCAGAGAAGTCCTAATTCAGTGTCTTAATCTAATCCATCCCATTTGTTGTTGCTGATGGCACCATAGTATTTTTCCCTATCTGATGATTTCCAGTTCTTTGCCAGCCCAAAAAGAGTGAATGTAAATATTTTTTGTACATATGGGTCCTCTTCTTCTTAATGCTGCTGATTTTTTGCAGCTTTGTTTTGGGTTCTGATACTGCAATGCATCTATTATTCCAACTGAATTGGTTTCTTTGTGGATTTCCTAGGATTTTTAAAAGTTAACCACAGTTGGTTGATTAGTTTTTAATAGATCCTTCTCACGAGTGTGTTTTTTGTTTTTGTCATTTGGCCCTTTTTAAATCCAAAAATGGAATGAAGGGAGGGGGAGAATTGTGATAATTTGGCTTATTTAGAAAATGGATTCGTTGGATTTTTGGTGAATTGAGATCCCAGTAGGAGAAGCTTGTGAGCTAGGTCAGCTACAAAAAGATCTACATGTTTGTGCTGTGTGACAGGAGGGCAAAGTGATTTGGCAGCCCCTTGCCAGGGCTTTGAAAGTGTTAGACTTTCAGACGACTGGCCTAGCTAAAGGCCATCTTGTACTGCTTTTGCTTCACTGACTGAAAAAGTCCTTAGGGTGTGGTCTCTTGTGCTCACTCCATTTGTAAAGAGTTCATTTCACTTAATCTGCCCTAGCGACAAGGTCAGGAGCAACTCAACAAGGGCTACTCTGTCCCTGCCAGCTCCACCTGTGCCTCTGGCAGGAACCCTTAAGCATCTATCAATTAGTGAGCTGTTCCCTGTGGAGGTTTATGGGAAAATGACCCCTCCCTTCTTGTGGGTGGAAGTTGTCTGCAAAGATTATTCCAGAACTCGTGTGTGTGTGTGTGTGTGTGTGTGTGTGTGTGTATGCGCGCGCGCGCGCACGTGCACCTGCAATGAGTATGTGTGTGTGCCTCTAAGTGTGTGAGTGTGGGGGTGTGGGTGATCTGTAAAGTGGGGGAGGAGAACTGTTTATAAACCTGTCAGATGAGATTTGCAGTAAAAAGGGTGGGGGCTCTGGCAGTTGGCAGCCCAGAAAGACTAGGGGGAGAGAATGAATTGGACCCTGGGGAGGTCAGTCTTATTTCTGCTTTAAACTCAAGGTTAAACTCAGTACAAATACCCACAGACACTTGGGAGGGACTTGTGTAGGACGGGTGCTAGACCCCCTTTCCCACATTAACCAATCAGAGACAGCTTCAGGTACAAAGAGAAAGCATTTCTTTAGTCCCTGTGATGAGGTGTGGTAATGAATGAGTGAGGTACCTTTTGCTCCCAGTTCAGAAGCGAATGGCTGACTCCCAGAGACTGTGGCAAAGAGGAGGCTTTATTAAAAAACCACCAAGAGGCATTCTCTTAGAAGGCATATCTTTCTCAATGGAGAGAGATCTGCCAAGAATCATTTTTAGAAGACCCATTTTATGTGTAAATCTAGGGGAAGTTTGATAATTTTCAATTGAACATGAAATCTTCCCTGGGATTGTGACTTCCCGACAATGTTCTTGAATGGCACAATTTATCGCACTCTGAGAGGATGTGGGACCATTTGGAATCTATAGATCAAAGGAGACATGGTTTCTGTGATTTTACATAATTTTTCAGAGCTCACTCAGGTCATACAGAGTTCATCCTGTCACCTGCATGGAGAGGCCCAAGCACAGCTGGGAGGCAGCCCAACTCCCACCATGTGTTCATGGACCTGACAAGCCAGCTTGTCAGGGGTTAAATAGCAAAAGACCCAAGCCTTTGTCATTGGATAGACTAAAAGGAAGTAACCATCCTTGACCGATGGTTACCACTGTTGTCTGCTTCCTATGGGTTATGTCACTTTCTGTCACTTCCTGTCACTGATTTAGGGTCATGGCCTTTAGATCTCTGGGCCTAGAGATCATGTGAGTTCTACAACCTTGGCCCAAGGCCTGGTCTTCAAGCTCTGGGAATAGAGATCATATGGCTTAGGCCTAGTCTTATAGATTGAGAAAACTTCACCCAATCAGTCCCATTCAGAGTCAAGAAGACATTACTTTGCAAACAGGAAGGAGCAGAAAGTTGATTCAGAGTTTAGGGCTTTGGTCCAGGTGGCTCAGTGGATAGAACACCTATTCAAGAAGACTCATGTCCCTGAGTTCAAATCTAGCCTCAGTCACTTATCAACTGTGTGATCCTAGGCAAGTCACTTTCCCTATTTGCCTCGGTTTCCTCCCATATAAAATGAGCTGGAGAAAGAAATGGCAGATCACTTCAGGATCTCTGCCAAGAAAATCCCAAACTGGGTCACAAGGAGTCAAACATAACTGAAAAATGAATGAGCTACAACAACCTCTCCCAAAGAAATCAAAATAAAATAATATAAAATAAAATGATGCAGCTTCTTTGCACCCTTTGCAGAGGTGGTGAACTGTGGCTTATAATGCCAGACATGAGTAGTTTTGTTGAACTGGTTTTTTTCCTCCTTTTTTTTTTTAATTTTTGTTGAAAAGGACAGCTGGCTGGGGAAGGGAGGAAGGAAGGGAAGGGATATATTTGGAAATGAAAGTGATGTGTCCACTTCTGGACACACTAATATAAAAACATTAATCATCTGGGGGAGGGGGGACCTCCAGAGAAGAGCAAACAGGATGAGGAAGGCCCTGGAGTCAATATCATATGAGGATCAATTAGTCTAGAGGAGAGAGAAAACTGGAAAAGAAAAGGATAGGGGGAACATGGAATCTGTCTCCAAGTATTTGGAGGCCATTGGGTGAAAAGTGGATTGAGCTGTTTGGCCCCAGAGGGGAGAACCCATAACAATGGATGGAAGTCTTGGAACAGCAAGTTTAGACTTGTTGTCTGGAAAAACTTCCTAACACATAGAGTTGTCCGAAAGGGGCTGTCTCAAACTAACCCTAACCCACAGCTTACTGGAGACTACTTTCAGGTGTGTTACAAAGGCCTTTGATTTAGCTTTGGGTTGCATTGAAGACCTGTCTAGCTTCCCCTGGGATTACATCAAAAATAAAAACTAATAAAAATTAATGTGAATAAAATTTATATTAACTTATTACTATATAAAAGATATTTAACAAATTTAATTTATTAATAAACAGAAGTAAATAGCACTTGTTTAATCAATTAATTAATTATATAATTTATTCAAAATTTAAAGTTGTTATTTATTTATTTATTCAATTTATTTAAATAAAATAGTGTATTTATTAATAAAATTTATGTAAATATGTTTAAACAAATTAAATTTATTAATAATTAAAATGTAAATATTTAAACAAATTTAATTTCTTAACATATTACATTAAATAAATAATATTTCAGTGCAATTGATTAATTAATAAACAATAAAATTGAATAAAATAAAATTTAAATAACAAATTTAAAATAATAATAAAAAATGAAAATGATGCTTCATGATTGAGATAACTATGCCTACTTTAAGAAACTAATTTGCAATGAAGAAGCTAAGCCTGATCTCAAAAAGAAAAGTATCCTTATTTATCCTTTATGACAGGGTTGGGGAACACCTGGCCAGTGGGCCACTAAGATTGGTGAAATCATTTGGTCTGGCCCTGCCAAAACAGCTGCAGGTGATGATGAGCTGAAAGCTAGAAACAAGAACCCTTATGTACTTGAGTTTTTAAGTTGATAATTTGTATGAACTGGGAATGACATTATGAATATCCAAATGGCCCCATCCAAAGATTCCCCATCCTTGCTTTAGGAGGAAGACTCAAAAATGGGACCAAGTGGAGATTAAACTTTTGACATCAGATCAGTTTGGGAGCACCTCTCCCCACGCCCTCCCTCCCCCAATCAATAACTCTGGGAGGTAGATGTTACAGATATTATTTACTCCAATTTCTAAAATAAACACATTTTATTTGTTTTAATTATACCATTAGAACTGAAACAGTTGTGATTTCCCAAAAAAGGGGAAATCGATCCAAACACATACTGGTACTTTTCAAAAGACAACAATTAAAAGGGCAGCATTATAGACAAAGACACTGAAGCTCAGAACGCTTAAGAACATCCCCACTGATTCTACCTACCACAATGTATGGCCTGGGTCAATTTGTTTCATAAGAAAGCCCGCGCTGATTTCAGAAAAGTCTGGAAAGACTTACATGAACTGTTTCTGAGTGAGGTGAGCAGAACTAAGAGAACACTGTATACACAATAACAAGATCATGTGATGATCAACTCTGATGGACTTGACTCTTCTCAATAATGCGATTATTCAAGGCAACTCCAATAGAGTTGGGATAGAAAATGCCATCCACATGCAGAGAGAAAACTATGGAAACTAAATGTGAATTGAAGCATAGTATTTTCACCTTTTTGTTTGTTTTCTTTCTTGTGATTTTCCCTTTTTTGGTCTGGTTTTTCTTGCACAACATGACAAATATGGGAATTCAGTTAAAATGATTTACATGTATAACCTACATCAGATTGCTTATTCTCTTGGAGAAGACAGAAGAAAGGGTGGGAGGAAGAAAACTTTGGAATACAAAATCTTACAAAAATACATATTGAAAACTATCTTTACATGTATTTGGAAAAATAAAATGCTATTGAAAAAAATGAAAGAAAGCCCAAGATTATGAATCAATAGATTTGGATTGAAATTCAAGTTCAACAGTTTATATAGTGACTTTGGACAGGCTCCTTAATTCAGGTTACTTCATCAGTTTCCCCCATCCAAAATTAAGGAGTTTGACTAATCTCTTGGGTAGCTATGTGACCTAGGGGGAAGTTCCTTCCTTCTGGGGGCTTTAGTTTCTTCATCTGGAGAGTAAAAGGTTTGAACTAGATGGTCTCGGATCCCTTCCAATTCGGGGCTAGATTGTGATTGTAGGGGTAGAAAGGGAGAAGTCGGCTCTTATTGTCTTGGTGGCTGGCAGGTGCAGATGTCCACATGCTGATGTTATTGTAACAGGGAGGCGGGACATTTGAGCTCCAAGGGCAAGTCGCGACTGAGCGGAGAATGGATTGGCATGGGGAAAAACTTGAGGCAGTCAGCCTCCAGCCACAAATTATTTCAATAGTCCAGATGTAAGGTGATGAAGGCCTGCACCAGAGAAATGTTCGTGTCAGAGGAGAGAAGTAGGCATATGCAACAGACTTTACAAAAGTGAAATTCACAGGCCTTGGCAGCAGTTTAATAGGGAGGGTGAGACAGCCAAGAGCTGAGGATGACAACTAGGTTAGGAACATGGGGGACTGGATGGAGTCCCTTTCTATAGGAATAGTGAAGTTTGGAAGGGGAGAGGGTGTGGTCAGAGGAAAAGATAAGGAATTCAGTTTTGGACATTTGAGTTTAAGATGGATGTTCAGTTTGAGATGCCGAATAGGCGACTGGCAATGATATCATTCAATCAACAGCCTTGCTGTCTAGTACTTGTAGCATCCTTGGAGACCTCCAAAGTATGGACCCTGGGATGATTGCCCTGAACATAAGTGATCATGGAAGAAAGAAAAGAAGAGGAGCGGAGAGGAGAGGAGAGGAGAGGAAAGGAAGAAGGAGAAAGAAAGAAAGAAAAAAAGAAGGAGAAAGAAAGAAAGAAAGAAAGAAAGAAAGAAAGAAAGAAAGAAAGAAAGAAAGAAAGAAAGAAAGAAAGAAAGAAAGAAAGAAAGAAAGAAAGAAAAAGAAAGAAAGAAGGAGAAAGAAAGAAAGAAAGAAGAAAAGAAGGAAAGAAAGAAAGAAAGAAAGAAAGAAAGAAAGAAAAGAGAAAGAAAGAAAGAAGGAGAAAGAAAGAAAGAAAGAAGAGAAAGAAAGAAGAAAAGAAGGAAAGAAGAAAGAAAGAAAGAAAGAAAGAAAGAAAGAAAGAAAGAAAGAAAGAAAGAAAGAAAGAAAGAAGGAGAGGGAGAAAGAAAAAGAAAAGAAAAAAGGAAGGAAGGAAGGAAGGTAGGAAGGAAGGAAGGAAAGAAGGAAGGAAGGAAGGAAGGAAGGAAGGAAGGAAGGAAGGAAGGAAGGAAGAAGGAAGGAAGGAAGGAAGGAAGGAAGAGAGAGAGGGAAGGCGAGAAGGAGGAAGAAAATTGACCAATTGGCTCAAATGCTAAGCCTAATCAAAACTTTTAAAAGAAAAATGTGAAGATTGGTTGAAATGATGACCAAGAGATAAAATATAATCATATTCCTTGAAATACTAGCCTCCCTAATGTACATAATTCTTTTATTAGGATTGCCCAGCAAAAACTTTACATAGCCATTCATGATCAAAGTTCTCTGAGTGACAAAATCAATTTAAACAAGCTAGCAATATGATACATACACAAAGAAAATCTCATCATGAGAGACAAGTCCTTTTTGTAATAAATAAGGCAACAAACCATTACTCATCCAGGCTTTTCTGAGATGTGCTATCAGGTTGGCCTTTTCATCTTTCTTCTTAATGCCTGTAAAGATGACTTTCATTCCGAGTGTAGGTATACTTCAGGGTTTAAGAGCATTCCATCAATGTCCCCTCTTCCCAGATAACATCTTGCCTTTCTCTGCATCTGTATGCGAGAATCCTGGAGCTTGACCAATCTCTCATCTGAGAATGGTCCACCCAGATTAGGACCTGTCTCATATTTGCCTCCATCATCAATTGTGAGGCATCTAGCACCCTTCTGAACAAAAATCTCTTGACCTCTGTCAATATCGCCCATTCTGAATTCAGCCCCTGAATTTTGCTTTTGCTTTCGCTTACAGACTCCAATCCTAGGACCTACTTCCTTTTCTTTCCCAGTCTGTCTCTTAGTGCTATGATATCACTGGCTACATCCTCCTTCTGGGCAATGCTGATGTCTTTTGTGGAGCTAGTCTATGGAAGACAGATTCTCTCCATTTTATACTGTGCTTTGTGTCTTGAGTGTCCTCCTGTTGGACAGCTCCATCTTTGCAGGATCACTCCACTCTCAACCCCAAAGAGGCATCAACATATGCCATGATGGAAAGGGCATTGGTCTTGGATCCAGAAGACGTTTCAAATTTGGCCTCCAATGCTTACTTCCTGTACATCCCTTAACCCACGGCAATTCTCTCTAGACCTCATATTCCTCATTTATAAAATGAGGGGGTTAGACTAGATGGATTCTGCCTCCCCCTGAGCTCAATTATTATCTCTTCCCAGTGAAAGAGTACACCATTCCTTTTTGCCCGAGTTAGTTATGGGGGCATGGGGGTGGTTAAGGATTAGCTCTAATTTCAAAGAGGTATTTATAGGAAATCTTTGAAAAGGGGAATTGGCCAGATTGCCCTGTTCTTAATACTGCCTATATTGGATGGCCATTGCCCTTTAAATGAGTGATTCTGGGAAAAACTACCTGCCATTACAGGAAGCTAGAGACAGGGAAGATGTACAGAACTTACTCATCTTAAAGTATATTGATAGCCATTCTTTGAGGCCAGGACAAATCTCCAGAGGGATGCAGATGAGATAGGATAGTCCTCAGGTCTACATTTCAGGGTTTAGGACAGTTACCTGGGCAGCGCAGTTGCCTCTAGTCTCAGATTAACTGATGAAGTAAAGAGAGAAGTGTCTGAATGAAACACTACAGCATCCAGGATGACTCTCCATTAACTGTTTGGGCACTTCAGAAGCCTTTGGTCTTAGATAACCTAATGGCGGGCAGTAGCTCCCAGACATGATTGAGGAGCCAAAACTGGCATGGTGGCATCTTAGATATACACCTCTGACCTACATCAGTAATGTATACATTTTCTAGTTCTTAGGGATTCTAGATTTATGATTGGCTAGATGGGATGTCATACATGTTCAAAATGTTGATTGTTTTTAGCTACTCTCTCTCTCTCCCCACTCCTGCTCCTCCTCCTCCATCATGGATGATACTAAGGTTGAGAGTCTGGGTACCTGGGCTCTGGGGGTACCTGGGCTCTGGGGTGAGGGAGTAACTTTGACAGTAAAAACTAAGATAAAAAGAGGGGAAGCTTTTGGGGGAAAGATGATGAGCTCAGTTTTGGATAGGTTGACTGAGAGGTTTATAGGATGTCCATAGTTCAAGATTTCCAAAGGCAATTGATGTTACAAGATTGGTTCTCAAGAGACAGGTTAGGACTGGACATATAGATCTGGGAGCCATATAGAATTAATAATTGAACCTATGGGAGCTGATGAAGTTACCAAATCACAGTATAGAGGATGAAGGATCCAGGACAGAGCCTTGGGGGACAATTGCAATTTGTGGGCATGACCTGGATAAAGATCAACCAAAGGGGACTGAGAAGGAGTGATCAGGCATTTAAGAGGAGCATCAGTAGAGAAGTGTCACAAAAACAGAGAGAGAAGGGGGTGACTGGCAGTGTGAAAAGTTGACAAGAGGTCAAGAAGGATGATAACTGAGAAAAAAAACATTTAATTTGATAAATCTCTTTCGTAACAAAAATGACCTTCTGAAACTTATATTTTGTAGATGTTTTTGAAAAACTGAGTACTCAAAATCACAGTTCTCAAATTCATGTTGCAAAAATACAGATAAAGTGAATTCACTTATGAAGAAGTTATAGTTCTAGATAATGAATTACAAAATAATATTTGTCATATGTTCCATAATAAAAATATACCACCTTGTAAATGAAGCATTGAAAAGTAAAGACCTAAGAAATAGGCCTTAGTGACTCATTTAGTCAACAGAAGGAATACTAATTTTTAAAATAAAACTGTACGTATTGCTAAATATCAAAGAGCCCATTTACCATGCACAAGTATGAAATATGTGAGTTAGCTGAACAAGAACAGTCTTGTCTTATGATAGTAAGTTGAAATAAGCATATTTGAATCTGAAAATCACATTATACTTTGGCTAAGTGTAGATTAAAAGTTCTCTGGTTTATCAAAAAAAATGATAAATATTTTACTACTGTTCACACTGTCTAGTTTTTATAAAATAAACTTTTTTGCTATAGCTTATAAAGACAAAATATCTATTGGGATAATTGGATTGGTTAAAAAGGAATTACATGTGATCGATAAAAGACTTTTAGAGAAATTCTATGCAGCAAAACAAGCCCATCTATTGAATTAATATTATTGTCATGATTATTTTTTTAAATGATAAAAATGAAAATTGGAAAGGATTTATCAACAAACATATTTAAGATGTTTATTGTCATAAAATGGTGATAAATCATAAATTTCACTGAAATAAAGTATGAGCTAAAAAAAATTATGTGTTATTTCATTATTTCATAAATGAATTTTTTTGGGAAAAAAGTGGGCCATTGCAAAATAATGTTTAGAAACCAAGGCTGCAGGGAATGGTGAAGAATTAGTATGAGGGGTAGTGTCAGATCACATGACTTGTGCTTTCACACATTGCAGAATTTAGAGGTTAACAGAGGCATAGGTGCCTAGGTCAGAAAATACCTTATGATCAGGACCCCTGGACAGGTTAAAAAAAAAAAACTGGATTTGGAGCCACAGGATATGGTTTCTGGTCCAAACTTAACCACCTCCATGACTGTGCAAGATACTTTCCACCCCACTCTGCCCAGGTCTCAGTTTTTTCAGGAGCTGGACTAGATTTCCAGGTCTAAATCTGAATGTGAATATTTTTATATTCATATCAGCATTGTTTGTAATAAAAACATAGAAACAATCCATTCTCAATGATTGAGAAATGGCTAAAAGAAGGGGAATATATGCAGAGGTGTGTCAAAGCCAGTTCCAGTGGTTCACAAGAGCTGACTATTAAATTTTCAGTGTGAGCATTTATACTTTGGAAACCATCAAATGCTACAAATCAGGGCTTGACTGAAAATTTCATTGATTTTCTAGAATTAAGAAAGTGTCAAAGAAAATGTTCATGATGGAGATTAAGCTTCATATTTTGTCATGGGTACAAATTTTTTTTCCCCAGAGGATTGTTTCTAAACATTTATCATCATACTGTTGGATATGTAAATTTAATGGAATAATATTGTATTATAAATAAGATAGATATGAAGAATCCAGACAAATAGAAGAAGACTTGGATGTAATGATGCAGATCAAAGAAAAGGGAATGCCTTTTGTAAGGAACAGGTCAAAAATAATGGGTGATTTTGGTGTCAAGGCGTTAAAATGAAAGGAACATCCTAGTTGACATTCAAAACAAATAAAAAGGTAAAAAGTGACACACACCATCAGCCATAATCACTCTAAGAGTTTTGGAGGACATCACTAGGCCAGCAAGCCTAGTTTTTGTTTGTTGAGTGTTTGTTGAGAATAGTCCCTTGTGTTAAATCAAATCGGATCGATTTAAAAGAGAAAACAAAAAAAAAAAGGAAAACAAAAGAGCTTCAGCATAAAGTCTAGTCATTGTTAGAGTGTCAACTGAAGTTCTGGCTCTTGAATTTGTTTACAATTACAATTACAAATACAGATATACAAATACAGAGGGGTAAGAAGCTATTGACAGAGAGGAGATTAGGTAAAGAAAGCTGAATGCGAGGAAGGGTGTCCAATTGTTTATCCAGCTGCCAAAGCAGTATTCCTAAAGCCCAGGTCTGACCATGTCATTCCCCTGTTCAAGAAACTCCATTGGCTCCCTATCACTCTTGGGAACAAATACAAACCCCTCTTTTGGACTTTCAAAGTTCTTCACAATCTGACTCCTACCTACTTTGGCATATAGAAGGTGCTTAATAAATGCTTGTTGATGTAGTGATTTCTTGGGAAATGATTTTTGAATTCAGAGTGAGTGAGTTTTGAATTGTGGGTGTGTACTTGGGAGAGTGAGCCTGAGGCAGATGTGATGACAGAGCCCCCAATGATAATGCAAATCTGAACAGCACAATTCTAGGTCCCCCTTTCCCATCTTGGAAAAAGAAGGTATTCAAGGAGAAGCCGAAAGTTTGAGTATGAATGGGATTCGTGGCAAGTAGAGAAGTATCACAAAGGAACGAATTCTAGATGTGCTTCTTACCTATCCAACCAATAGATATATTACTCTGCACCTCTGCAGGCCTGTTTCTACCTCCATCACCTCCAGGGGTTCTTCCCATTCTAGAGTTAGGACCTTTAGTACCTGTGGAACAGTTTCCCCACTTGTAAAACGAGAGGCTTAGTCCAAATGACCTATATGACTCTTTTAGCTCTAAATCTATGTTTCTACAGATCTATGAAATGCCAAGACTCAAGACTACCCTCCAAAGAAGCCCCCAGAGCCTAATAGATTGGAGCTGAGCAGGTTTCTTTTCAGAATCAGTTCTTGCCTTCAGCCTGGCACACACAGCCTTGCCTCTGATTAATGGAAGATACAGCAAGCCATCGTATTGCTGCACAAAGCATCCATTTTCTTTGGCTCATTTTTTTTTCTCCCTGACAGTACTGGATAATCAACCAGAATTATGATTCTCAGGGACACTCATGGTAATGAGATTTTGCTGCCAACAAAATACTCAGGCCTTGGCTTTAAAGGGCACAGCTTTTTTTTTCCCTTACAGGAAAAACCAGAAACACCTTTTTATATTGCTTTGTCCCAATTGTCCTGAATATTTGATTTAGAAACAACACTTGCTATGGGTGGCACTAATTAATTCATTTTCCATTTGTGGAGCTGGGGCTCTTTAATGGAACCTGTGCCATTCTACAAATATTCAGGACAATTGCAGGGAGGTGAGGTTGGTGGAGGCCCCCAAGGCAGGGACCTTGCTTCTCTGTTCCTTTTATTGAAAGTAGGGAACACTTTAGGGAGGTAACATGGCCAGGGATTGAGAAATCAAAGTGAAGGCTTATGCCCCAAATGCCTTAAATAACTTATAGCAAGAGCCAGGACTCATGTGGGTGTGACTTAAGAGTGGCTGGGAAGTTCCCCCCTTCACCCTCTCCCTTTTGTATATATAAAATAATACTGATCTGGAAATTGGAAGGCCTGGGTTCTGTTCCATGGCTCTCAGTTTTCCCATTTGAAAAATGAGAAAATTGACCCTTTCCTATTTGATATTCTGTTTCATTCTGTATTATTCTCATACACACACAGAGAGATTCACATTGATTTGGCACTAATATGTGAAATCATACAATTAGAAATTAATTTTCTCAGTTCAGGATTTTGTTTTTCTGTAATGGAAATCATCTTATGGAACATAATTGGAGATGTGTTCTGGTCCTTTGCTAAAGGACAACAGCATTTTCTGTGGGGTCTTCACATGTCCCCATGATTGGAGATTTTGTCAAATATATTTAATAACCAAACTAGAGAGATACTATAAGGAGTAAGGGAGACAATAGCTACCCTCCTTGGGATCAACCCCTTTGTTGGGACATTTGGGCTGGAGAAAGATATTTCTCTCCATCCTCTCCACCCCCGACTTCCACACCAATGACAATTGCAGACTTCTGGAAGCAAGAACATATCTTGAGACTGGATTTCAAGTCCCTGGAGGCCTCCTCAGTTTTGTATTTCTTTGAGAAGTTCACCAAAACTATCCTTCTTGCTTGCTTTGTGAGACAGGCCTCTTGGCCCTCAACTGGTACAACATCGCCACTTGCTAATAATTTGAACCTCAAGAAAGCGCCACAGACAGTTTAATAACCTGACAATGAGCGGAAGCAGAAGCCAGCTGTGGGGACAGAAGCAGTGGTAGCGCCCAGAAATGATAATGACACTGAGCACTTGGACAGAAAAATATCCCAGAGGACCCCTGGAACACAGAGAACAGGAATGACTGCCATCTGGCAGCTCTATCTCCTATTACCCAGTTCCTTCAAGGAAGAGTCAACAATTCATTTTCTCTGAACCTGTAGAACCTCCCAATAGACTAATTGTGTCTGAACCCAGTAGCAGTCTACAGAAATTTAATCACACACAAACCAACAGACCCAAACTGGGTTACAAATTTGTAGAGCATAGACAAAGAGCAAAGTGAACAGTTTTTCCCGGGATCACAGCACTTTCAAAGCACTAAAAGGATATATAATCCCCCAGACAGCTGTAAAAGCAGCAGAAGGACCTAAAAAGACAGAAGCTCAGGTCAGACATCCTTTCCCACCTCCAGAGGTGGGCAAACCCCAAAGTCCAAAGTCAAGAAATATGCTAGAAAAATGAGTAAGCAACAACCAAAAACAAAAAACAAAAATCTGAGCATAAAAGACTCATGATAGCAAATGATAGCAGGAAAGCTCAAGACATAAATTTGGAAGACAATGACTTGAAAATATACATGAGCAAAACCTCAAAGAGAAAGGTAAATTGAATACAAGCATAATAAAAATTCCTAGAAGAGCTAAAGAAAGAGATGAAAAGAAATAAGAATAATTTTTAAAATCAAATAAGAGGAGCAGCTAGGTGACTCAGTGGAAGTCAGGAGGACCTGAGTTCAAATCTGGTCTCAGACACTTAACACCTCCTGGCTGTGTGACCCTGGACAAGTCACTTAATCCCAATTGTCTCAGCAAAAAAAAAAAAAGAAAAAAAAGAAAAAAGAAAGAAAAAGAAATAAAAGAAAATCAAATAAGAGTAGTGAAGGAAAATTTTAATACTATTGTGCTATAATAAATGATAAATAGGAGGCTTTCAGAAAAACCTGAGACTTATATGAACTAATGCAAAGTGAATTGAACAGAATCAGATCATTGTACACAGTAGCAGCAATATTGTATGATGATCACCTATGAATGATTTAGCTATTTTTAGCAATACAATGATCCAAGACCTGGATCTGAAGGACTTGTGATGAAAAATGCTATCCACCTTTGGAGAAAGAACTGATGAAGTCTGCAGATTGAGGCATACTTTTTAAATTGTATTTTTCTTGGGTTTTTTGTCTGTTTTTCTTTGCAACATGGCTAATATGAAAATGTTTTACAAGACTGCTTGTGTATAATCTATGTCAAAATGCTTGTCTTCTTAGGGAGGGTTAGAGGGAAGAGGGAAAAGGAGAAAATTAGGAAAATTATGAAAAATGGATGTTGAAAAATTTACATGTACTTGCAGAAAATTAAAATTAAAACTTTTTTTTGGAAGAGGAAAAAATGATGAGCAGAATGCTCTTAAAAAAAAACATGGAAAGACTTATGTGAACTGATACAAAGAACTGAGAAGAACCAGGAGAACATTGTACACAGTAACAGCAATGTTGTATAATGATTAATTATGAATGACTTAGCTATCCTCAGCAATATAATGATCCAAGACAATTTTGAAGGACTTATGATGAAAAATGCTATTTACCTTTAGAGAAAGAAATGATATAGAGTCTCACAGCAGACTGAAGTTTACTTTTTAAAGTTTTTTTTTTTGAATTTTTTTTTTGGCCTATGTTTCCTTTTGCAATATAGCTAATATGGAAATATGTTCTGCATAACTTCATTTGTATAAATTATATGAAATTGCTTCATTTCTCAAGGGGAGAAGGGAGGGAGAGGATTTGAAACTCAATTACCAAAAAAGGTTAAACATTGCTTTTACATGTAATTGAGAAAAATAAAATTAAAAAAAGAAAAAAATGAGAGCAATGCAAGAAAATTACCCAGAAAATGGAAAGAATTAACAGCTTGGTAAAAGAAATATAAAAATATTGAAGAAAATAACTCCTTAAAAACAAGAATTAATCAAATAGTAAAAGAGGTACAAAACCTCACTGAACAGAATAACTCCATAAAAATTAGAATTGAATGAAATTTCATGTTCACAAAGTCTTGAATGCCTTTATCTGAACATAACCTTGTGTCATTTAATCTTTCCCTAGACCTTACTACACTTAACTCTGTTCTTCAAACTCACTATGACCCCCAATCTCTCTACCCTTCAGTTTTTCTCAAGCCATCAGCTCTGCACTATCTATACTCTTTTTCTTCCCCTGTCTTTACACAATGGTTAATTATTTCTTTTTTTAAAAAATTTAATAACAGCTTTTTTATTTTCCAAATACATGCAAAGATAGTTTCCAGTATTCACCCTTGCAAAACCTTGTGTCCAAAGTTTTTTCCTCCCCTTTCCCCAACCCCCTTCCCTAGAAGGCAAGTAATCCAATATATGTTAAACATGTACAATTCTTCTAAACATATCTCCACATTTATCATGCTGCACAAGGAAAATAAGATCAAAAAGGAAAAAAAAATGAAAACAAAAACAAAATTAAAGCAAGCAACAACAAAAAAACTGAAAATTCTATTCTGTGATGCACACTCAGTCCCCACAGTCTGGCACAGGATGGTTCTTTCCATCACAAGTCTATTGGAGTTAGCCAAATCACTTCATTGTTGAATAGAGCTTGGTTAGTCATTTCAACTTTACACTATCCTCCACAGTTAAATACTTTACACCCTTGTCCTGTAGCAAATCATGCCTTGTTGAAATGAAACTTTGGATTATTCCCACACATCCAGAGCTAGAAAAATCATGAAATTATATTGACTGGAACTTCTGGGAAAAGAATTCATTATTTGATAAAAACTGCTGGGATAATTGGAAATTAGTATGGCAGAAATTAGGCATGGACCCACACTTAACACCATATACCAAGATAAGATCAAAATGGGTCTATGACCTAGGCATAAAGAACGAGATTATAAATAAATTAGAGGAACAATAGAATAGTTTATCTCTCAGACTTGTGGAGGAGAAAGAAATTTGTGACCAAAGATGAACTAGAGACCATTACTGATCACAAAATAGAAAATTTTGATTACATCAAATTAAAAAGCCTTTGTACAAATAAAACTAATGCAAACAAGATTAGAAGGGAAGCAACAAACTGGGAAAACATTTTCACAGTTAAAGGTTCTGATAAAGGCCTCATTTCCAAAATATATAGAGAACTGACTCAAATTTATAAGAAATCAAGCCATTCTCCAATTGATAAATGGTCAAAGGATATGAACAGACAATTTTCAGAGGATGAAATTGAAACTATTACCACTCATATGAAAGAGTGTTCCAAATCATTATTGATCAGAGAAATGCAAATTAAGACAACTCCGAGATACCACTACACACCTGTCAGATTGGCTAAGATGACAGGAAAAAATAATGATGAATGTTGGAGGGGATGCGGGAAAACTGGTACACTAATGCATTGTTGGTGGAGTTGTGAACGAATCCAACCATTCTGGAGAGCAATCTGGAATTATGCCCAAAAAATTATCAAATTGTGCATACCCTTTGATCCGGCAGTGCTACTACTGGGCTCATACCCCAAAGAGATACTAAAGAAGGGAAAGGAACCTGTATGTGCCAAAATGTTTGTGGCTACCCTGTTTGTAGTGGCTAGAAACTGGAAATTGAATGGATGCCCATCAATTGGAGAATGGCTGGGTAAATTGTGGTATATGAATGTTATGGAATATTATTGTTCTGTAAGAAATGACCAGCAGGATGAATACAGAGAGGACTGGCGAGACTTACATGAACTGATGCTAAGTGAAATGAGCAGAACCAGGAGATCATTATACACTTCGACAACGATACTGTATGAGGACATATTTTGATGGAAGTGGATTTCTTTGACAAAGAGACCTGAGTTTCAATTGATAAATGACGGACAAAAGCAGCTACACCCAAAGAAAGAACACTGGGAAACGAATGTGAACTATCTGCATTTTTGTTTTCCTTCCCGGGTTATTTATACCTTCTGAATCCAATTCTCCCTATGCAACAAGAGAACTGTTCGGTTCTGCAAACATATATTGTATCTAGGATATACTGCAACATATCCAACATATAAAGGACTGCTTGCCATCTAGGGGAGGGAGTGGAGGGAGGGAGGGAAAAAAAATTGGAACAGAAACGAGTGTCAATATATAGTAATTATTAAATAAAAATTTTTAAAAAAATTATATTGACTGGGTTCACTGCAAATTTGTGTTATCTAATTTCCACTGGACCCTCACTGCAGTCAATCAGGCTTTTTTACATTTTTCTTAATAAATTCACTATTCCACTCACTATTCCAAATATCCCTCTTCAAGCCTTACATGAAATTCCCTTCTACCCTCTCAGCTGAGGATGTAGCCTCATACTTCATTGAAAACTTGGAGAATATTCCCTGAGAGTTCCTTCTTCTCCCTATTTTCTGCCACTATCTCCTATTTCACTTTTGACTTTCATGAAGGCTCCTAGGCAAGGCAAATCTATCTATTTGCATCTTTGATCCTGTCTCCTCATATTTTCAAGCAGATCTCTCTCATCCTCACTCTCTCACTAATCTTCAATCTCTCCATATCTACTGGTTACTTCTGTGATGTAACCCATTTTTGCATAACCTATAACTGTGAATTCAGATCTATATATCTAGGCTTAGCCTCTCTCTTGAGCTTCAGTCTTTTTTTGCAATCCTTTCCAGATTTGTCATATTATGCAAGAAAAAGCCAGACCAAAAAGGAAAAAATGCGAAAGAAAAAGCAAATCAGCAAACAAAAAAGGTGAAAATACTATGCTTTGATCCACATTCAGTCTCATAGTTCTTTTTCAGGATGCAGATGGCATTTTCTATCCCAAGTCCATTGGAATTGTTATGAATAACCAATGGAAGAACCAAGTTCATCACAACTGATCACATAATCTTTCTATTACTGAGCTTCCATCTTGCATCACCAAGTGCCTATTGGATATCTTGAACTGAATGTCCCCTTAGGCATCTCAAACTCAATCTATCCCAACATAAGTTATTTTCCCCCACTTTCCTCTTCTGAACCTCCCTACTACTGTCTAAGGCAAAGCTCCTTAAACCACAGATTGTGACCCCATATGGGTTTGTGTAACTGAATGTGGGGGGGGGTCATGAAAAATTTGGCAACAGTACAAGATTTCTGAATGCAATGACCAAAAAATCAAATGTGTAATGAATCTGAGGTATTCCTGGCTGTGCTTGCCCATGTTGCATCATGTGACTTCACCAACAGCCTTGGTTCTAAACACACAACATGTGCATTTTGTACTGCACATACTCGAGTAATTTCTCAGGTGAAAAGGGGTTGTGAGTGGAAAAGGTTTAAGAAGCCCTGATCTAAGGCACCATTATGCAAGTAAGCCAGACTTGCAGCTTTGTTGTCATCCTTGTCTCCTCTCTTGAACTCATTTCATAGATAAAATCTGTTACTAAGTTTTGTCATCAGTTGCCTCTTTCCATTCATATGGCTTTTACCCTGCTGCAGGCTTTTCAGTTTTTGCCTGAACCATTGAAATAGCTTTCTTATTAGACTTCCTAGTGCATACTCTTTGATCCAGCAGTGTCTCGGCTGGGTCTGTATCCTAAGAAGATCACAAAAGATGAAAAAGGACCCACATGTGCCAAAATGTTTGTGGCAGCCCTTTTTGTAGTAGCAAGAAACTGGAAATTGAATGGATGCCCATCAGTTGGGGAATGGCTGAATAAGTTGTGGTATATGAATGTTATGGAACATTATTGTTCCATAGAAACGAGGAGCAGGCTGATTTTAGAAAATTCTTGAAAGACTTGCATGAACTGAAGCTAAATGAAATGAGCAGAACCAAGAGAAGATTGTACAGCAATAACAAGATTATGTGATGATCAACTGTGATGGACTTGGCTCTTGAATGAAGAGCATTGAATGAGGTGATTCAAGGCAATTCCAATAGACTTGTGATGCAAAGAGCCATCTGCATCCAGAAAGAGAATGAGGGAGACTGAGTGTGAATCAAAATGTAGTATTTTCACCTTGGGTTGTTATTTGTTTGCTTGTTTTTTTTCTTTCTTGTGGTCTTTTTTCCCTTTTGATCTGATTTTTCTGGTGCAGGATGACAAATATGGAAATATGTTTAGAAGAATTGCACATATTTTGTAAAGGACTGCTTGCCATCTCGGGGAGGAGGTAGAGGGAGGGAGGGAAAAAGTCAGAACAGAAGTGAGTGCAAGGCATAATGTTGTAAAAAAAAAATTACCCAGGCATGGGTTCTGTCAATAAAAAGTTATAATAATAATAAAAAAAGAATTATACATGTTTAACTTATATCAAATTGCTTGCTGTCTTGGGGGGAAGGGGAAGGGAGGGAGAAAAATTTGGAATACCAAGTTTTGCAAGGGTGAATGTTGAAAACTATTTTTGCAGTCAGGAGAACAACAAGATTATACGATGACCAATTTTGACAATCGTGGCTCTTTTCAACAGCGAGGTGATTCAGGCCAGTTCCAATGATCTTGTGATGAAGAGAACCATCTGCACACAGAGAAAGGACTGTGGATCACAACATAATCTTTTCACATTTTTGTTGTTGTTTGCTTGCATTTTGTTTTCTTTCACTTTTTTCTTTTTGATTTGCTTTTTCTTGTGCATCATGAAAAATGTGGAAATATGTATAGAAGAATTACACATGTTTCACATATATTGGATTACTTGCCATCTAGGGGAAGTGGTGGAGGAGAGAGGGAGAAAAAAATTTGGAGCACAAGATTTTGCAAGGGTGAATGTTGAAAATTATCTACGCATATGTTTTGAAAATTAAAAAAAGCTTTAATTAAAAATAACATTATTTAAAAAGAAAAAAAGTATCTTTGCATGTATTTGAAAAAAATACTATTGAAAAATATTTTTTAAAAAACTTCCTGCCTCAAATATTTTCTGGTTGCAAGCTGTCCTCAATTTATCAACATTGTCAAAAATTATCTCCCTAAGCATATCTCTTCTCTCTTTTTCATCTTTCAGAACATAGCTAACAGAAATATACTTTGCATGACTTCACATGTGTGAATATTGTATTTCTTGATTTCTCAGTGGGTGGGGGAGGATTGAGGAAGAGATAATTTGAAACTGAAAATAAAACAAATTTTAAATGAACTGATCTTCCTGAAATATTGGTTTGACCAATTCTCACCCTGCTAAAGAGATCTAGGTGACACAGTGGCTAGAGCTCTAGGCTTGCAGTCAGGAAGACCAGTTCAAATGTGGTCTTTACTAGCTGTGTGAGCCTGGGCAAGTCATTTAATTTCTGTTTGCCTCAATTTCCTCAACTGAAAAATGGTAATAATAGAATGTTGTAAGAATCAAATGAGATAACATTTGTAAAGTAATTAGCACAGTGCTTGGCACATAGTAGGCACTTAAATATTTTGTTTTCATTTTCTTTCTTCCTCTGACATCTTCCCACTTTCCTGTGTTATGCCACAGTCTCCTTGAACTGTTCTCCCTCAGTTTCCCTGCATTAGTTTCCCTGAATTATAATATCTCCATCTCCCTGAGTTAGTATGCAACCCATCCTCTTTTTCCTGTCCATTAGGGCTGTACTATCCACTCTAATCATTCCAAAAGATAAAACTATCTCAGATACTTAACTGACATCTTTACTGCCATTTTTTCAGACATCCCATCTCTAGCCAGACACTTTCTTACCTCCCAGTTAGTAAGAATTTATAGTTCTCGCTCCCATCCTGCCAGAACTGAATTTATGGTCCATCCCTGAAAATTCCCACTCTTTGCTGCCTGCCTTTGTTTCTCTTCTCACTAGAGTCCTATAAAAAAAAACCTGGGAGTCTCACATTCACCCCTGGATACTTTGAGACGAGAGTCCGATCCAGTCAATCAATTAAGCTCTCCAATAAATAAAATATTTAAAACTCTCTAATCTCTATCTTGCCTCAGTTTCTCCGGCATTACACCTGTCTCTTTATAGTTACAAGATCTAGCAACAATGGCCTTCTTGCTTTTCATCCCACAGGACTCCTCATCTCTCTCTCAACTTGCTATCTTTTCACTGGTCACTGCTCATGCCTGAAATGCTCTTTCCTCCTCAACTTCTGAAAGAGGCCTTTCTGGTTCCCCCCTCCCCTCACTACTTGTGCCTTCCTTTTGGGAGTACTTTCAATTTGCATTGTATGTGTTTTGAGCATACAAGGTTATTTGAAAGTTGTCTCCTTCACAGAGGGCAGGGATTGTATTTTTACCTTTATCTCTGTCTTTAGCACAGTGTCTAGAACATAGTAAATGCTTATTGTAATGTTGGGTTTTTTATTATGAAAAAAGGGATACTGAGAAATGTGGCTATCTAGTCTTGTCAGAACCTCCTGAGTTCTGGTGGTCAGAACATGGTTGTTCAATGGGGAGAAATTTCTGCAAGGACTTCTTGGAGGAGAATGTGAGCACCACCAGGTAGATGTTGGACTAAGAAAGTCATACCTAATCATTCTCTGGCTTTCTAGAGGACCTGGTCACAAGGATGAGGAAGGTAGGAAGAAGAAGAGCATCCCTGAGGTTGTTCAGACAGTATGGATCCAAGGTGAATGTGAAATATTTGTTGAGTGACCAACAAAGTTGCTTTTACCTCCTGGAAAAATATAATAGTTATTAGGATTACTTTTTTATGTTTTAAAATTTTTGTTAATATGTGCTTATGAAGCTTTTATGTTTGAAGCCCTTTTTGTACGTAGTGGAGGAAACAAATAGCTTTCCAACATCTGGTGTCTGCTGGATACATTGAGTATCTTTTCTAAAAGAGATCCATCATTCCCTCTTGGGGTGACTCTCACCATGAACCAAATATAAAATCTATTTCACAGTGTTTTCCCTAAGTGGGAATTTCCAGCGTGGAGATGTTGTTGTTGCTGTTGATCTTTTGCTTTTGAAGAGAACCAATGATATCATGATGTTAAAGTAAAATCCTAGATGATGTCTTGACTTGCTTGTGAACTGAATTTAAGGGAGGCAGAATTTCTCAAAGTCATCAGTCTCACTCTCTCTTCCAGAGTCATCCAAGTCTAGTGGCAGGACACAAGTTGAGATGACTGATGGTGGCCAGGTCTACAGGGGATGACCTGGTGTCTTTGATGTCTGACCAACCTCTAAGCATCCCACGGCACTTGTTATAGTGGCCTTCATGGCTGTTGGGATAAATTGTTCTCATCTGCTCATTCCTCCTGGGAAAGTCTTTGCATGCTTGGGGTAGACACCCCCCTAATTCATCAACAGGTTTGACACCTGTTGGTTACCCTCAACCTGGTTCAGCCAGTCTGCTGAGATGATTTTGCTGGGGTGTGGCCACTGGGCATGCTACAGCTTCTTGGAGACACAAGTGAGATTTGTGTGAAAATGGCACAGGGTGAGGATAGAATGAACCAGTGTGCCAAAAAAGAAAGACAGAGCCAGAGCCAGAAAGAAAGAGAGAAGGAAGGGAGAGAGGGGAGAAAAGAAAAGGGAAAGGGGAAAGGAGGAAAGGAGGAAGGGGGAGAGGGGGAAGAAAGGGAGGAAGGGGGAAGAAAGGGAGGAAGGGAGGAAGGGAGAAAGGGAGAAAGGGAGAAAGGGAGAAAGGGAGAAAGGGAGAAAGGGAGAAAGGGAGGAAGGGAGGAAGGGAAGAAAGGAGGAAGGGAGAGAGAAAGAGAGAGAAAGAGAAAGAGAGAGAGAGAAAGAGAGAAAGAAAGAAAGAGAGAAAGAAAGAAAGAAAGAGAGAAAGAAAAAGAAAGAAAGAAAGAAAGAAAGAAAGAAAGAAAGAAAGAAAGAAAGAAAGAAAGAAAGAAAGAAAGAAAGAAAGAAAAGTTTTATTTCTCTTATTTAGCAGTCAGGCTTCATAAGGACTGATCCCAGAGTCAGCCCTTTGTAGGAGGGCTACCCACCCCCAACACACACATTCGTGAAATGCAAACTCCCCTGAGAAGGTTTTATTATTTCATACTATATCTTACTGTGAATTAGTTGATTAATTGTAGTCTCCTCAGTGGCTCAGCTATTTCACTGGCGACTTTAGATGTGGAGCAGTGGGTCAGAGTACTTCCCGAGGGCTTTTCCTGTGCCAGGCACAGTGCTATGCACCGAATGAGAAAACCTCGGGATACTGCTTGAGTCAGAAAAATTTTGGTAGCGTATTCCGAATAGCTGGAGGGTGTCCCTCTGCCATTGGATGCTGTGAAAGGGTAGTTGACACAAATGGAGAAAAGAGATAAATGGAACATACTTAACAACTTCACATGGGGCTATTCTAGTTTTTCTCTTATTTTTAATAATAGTAACAATAATTTTATAGAGAACTTACTAGGTGTCAGGCACTGTGCTAAACACTTTTCAATTATTATCATATTTAATCACATTACAACAATCCTGAGATGGGGGAAGGGAAGTGCTATCATCCTCATTTTTTTTTCCTGAGGCAATGAGGTTAAGTGACTTGCCAAGGGTCACACAGCTAGGACACGTTAAGTGTCGGAGGTCAGATTTGGACTCAGGTCCTCCTGACTTCAGGGCAGGTGCTCTAACCACCTTACCAACTAGCTGCCTCTATCACCCTTATTTTACATATGGGGAAACTAGGGCAGACAGAGGTGAAGTCACCCAGTCACATAGTTAGCAAGTCCAACTGAGGCTTGATTTGAACTCAGCCCAGTGCTCTATCTGCTGGCCCCTATTTTTGAGATGGGAAACTGTGAATCATTGTTGAATGTATTTGTGAAAGCATGCTTGTTTCCTCCTGGTATCCTTAGCAAGGATCCCTTGGTTCACATATTGATAATCCTCACAAAGACAGAGGCCTGAAGCATATAAATTGGTCACCTTTCGGCGGATTTAAAGAAGACCGAAGATCTTAATCTATTACAATTCTCAATCCCTTCAGTGCTGCCCCAGTTGTATTGCTGCCAGTACAGATTGCCCCTATCCCCAAATCAGTGCTTTTCCCATCTTGGTCCTCTTTAATTCCATTTCCCAGTCCTCTGTGAGGGCCTCAGGGACCAGGATGTTGGGCCCCCAAAGTCGCAGTTCCAATGTCTTTGATGGAGGAGACACTCAGCTGAGGTGGTTCTTGCAAACTTTTGCCAGTTTCCTTCTGTCTTCTTTGCACTTTTATCCTCCAATGCCCTTGGGATGACTTTGCTTCATTGGACAGCTTGCCTAGCTTTCTTTAAAAGCTTCTTTAAATCCTTTCTCAGCTTCTTGAGATGCAACTGCTCACAGCCATCCATTATCCTTCTTTGTAACATCTTATGGATTTGTTGCTATATTCTAGTGTACCCCCAAGCTAGAGAGCGTATGTCTCTTTCCATTTGGCAAAGTGAAGTCGACCATTTGCTGACTAAGGTAGTTTGGAGCTTTTCATTATATCATTTAATTTGCATTGATTTAGCTTCTGGGTGAAATTATTATAATTATTGTCGATACCATTTCTTTTTCATTTTTTAATAGATTTTATTGATTTTTTTTTACATCATCTAGATTTCTTTCTGAATCTCTTCCCCTACATCAGAAGATCGGTTTTCCCAGAGAGCATCTCTTATAATAAGGATTCTTAACCTGGAGTCAATTAGCTTTTTCTTTTTTGAGGCAACAGGGTTAAGTGACTTGTTTAGGCTCACACAGCTCATAAGTGTCTGAGGCTGAATTGGAGCTCTGGTTCTCCTAATTTAGGGCCCAGTGGTCTATCCAGTGCACTACCTTAGCTGCCCCCAGTGAACTTGGTTTTTTAAAACATATAAATATATATGCTTTGATAATAGTTTTTTAGTATAATTGACAAAATTGCAAATGACAAATTAGTATAATTTGTAATCCCATGCATCTTATTATGTGCATTAAAAATTATAGGCATCTGAGAAAGGGTCCATAGGTTCACCAGATTGCCAAAGAGATCTGCATTAACACATTAAGAAGTCCTGCCTTAAAAAGAAGATTATTTTTAAAGAAAAAAAATCAAAAAGCATTTATTAAGCACTTGCTTTTGCCAGGCACTGTGCTAAATGCTGGAAATACAAAGAAAGTAAAAAACTGTCCCTGTCCTCAAGGAGCTAACAGTCTAATAGTGGAGGCAACACAAAAACAGCTCTGTACAAATAAGATAAATCCAGGATAAATTGGAAATGACAATTTCAAGGGAAGGTACTAGCATTGAGAGGGCCCAGGAATGACTCTTTTAATCTTTTTTTTTTATTGCTTTTCATTTTTCCAAACATGAAAAGACAACTTCAAACATTCACTTTTGGAAAACCTTGTGTTCCAAATTTTTCTCCATCCAGACCCCCTACCCTCAACCCCCTCCCGTAGACAGCAAACAATCCAATATAGGTTAAACATGTGTGATTCTTCTAAACATTGTTTCAGGAATGACTTCTTGCAGAAGGTGGAATTTGAGTTAAGATTTTAAGGCTTCTTGGAAAGCCAGGAGGTGGAGGGGAGTAGCACAGCCAATGAAAATGCATGGAGTCCAGAGATGTCATGGTTTGTGTGACCCTGGGGCTAGATCATAGAATATGTGGAAGGATGTAAGATATAAGAAGACTGAAAATGAAGGAAGAAGTCAGTTTGTGAAGAACTTTTGAAACCAAACAAAATTGGAGGTAATAGGGAACTAGTGGAGTTTACTGAGTGAGGGTAGAGCAGATGACAGAATCATAGAGGCTTTCAGCAAATCATTTTGATACCTAAGATGTACTGGGCATGGGGAGAGAAGAAAGAAGGCTGATAGCCCTTGTAACAGTCCAATGACAGGGCTAGTATCAGAGTGGTGTCAGTGTCAGGAGAGAGAGAAAAGGAGTATATAATCAAGAGATATTACAAGGGTAGAAACAACAGTACTTCACAACTAATTGGATTTGGGGGGGAAGGGAGGGAGGAGTCAAAGGTGACAACTTGATTGCAAATTTGGGTGATTGGGGGGCAGCTAGGTGGCGCTGCAGTGGATAGAGCACCAGCCCTAAAGTCAGGAGGATCTGAGTTCAAATGTGACCTCAGACATTTAATACTTCCTAGCTGTGTGACTCTGGACAAGTCACTTAACCCCAATTGCCTCAGCAAAAAACAACAACAACAACAACAACAAAACATATGCATGGATAATTTTTCAGCATTGATCCTTGCAAAACCTTGTGTTCCAAATTTCCCTCCCTTCCCCTCACCTTCTCCCCAGATGGCAAGTAATCCAATATATGTTAAACATGGTATGATATATATTAAATGCAATATATGAATGCATATTTATACAATCATCTTGCTGCACAAGAAAAATCAAATCAAAAAGGAAAAAAAAAGAGAAAGAAAAAATGCAAACAACAACAAAAAGAGTGAAAATGCTGTTATGATCCACACTCAGTTACCACAGTCCTCTCTCCCGGTGTAGATGGCTCTCTCCATCACAGAATCATTGGAACTGGCCTCAATCATCTCATTGTTGAAGAGAGCCATGGCCATCAGAATTGATTGTCATATAATCTTGTTGCCGTGTACAGTGATCTCCTGATTCTGCTCATTTCACTCAGCATCAGTCCAGGTAAGTCTCTCCAGGCCTTTCTGAAATCTTCCTGCTGGTCATTTCTTACAGAACAATAATATTCCATAACATTCATATACCATAACTTATTCAGCCATTCTCCAACTGATGGGCATCCACTCAGTTTCCAGTTTTTGGCCACTCCAACAAGGGCTGCCCCAAACATTTTTGCACATAAGGTCCCTTTCCCTCCTTTATTATCTCTTTGGGATATAAGCCCAGTAGTCTTTATAACTTTTTAACAGGCAGTTTTGATCATTTTGTGGTAGTTGTTCATAGATGCTTACATGATTGTAGTCCCTGGGCATGTTGTTTTCTTGACTCTGATTACTTCATTTTGCATTTGGCATCTTTGTAATTTCTTTAAACACAATTATATTCCATAGCATTCATGTACCACAATTGGTTTAGACATTCCCTAGTCTATGGGAGTCTGCTTTGTTTCCAGTTCTTTGTTACAATAAAAAAAAAATACTGTTATAATTCAATGACAAACAACAAACACTTTGGTGTATATCTGGACTTTCTTTTTGTTGGTGATCTCCTTGAGATATATGCAGAGCAGTAGAATCTTGGGTATGTATATTTTAGTCACTTTACCTGTATCATTCAAAATTGCTTTCCAGAAATTCTGTACCAATTCACAGCACCACCAACAATGCATTTGCATTCCTACCTTTCCACAAGTCTTCCAATAGTCATTTCTATTGTCCATTTCCCATTTTTTATTTTCAATAGCTTGTTTAAAATAATCCATAGTTAAATGCTTCTTAATTATGCCCGTTTTTTGCATTCTTGTTGATTATGAATTAAAATTTAGCTCAAATTGTACAGTTATTCAACTCAGAGGTAACTCCCACATCAATTATGTCTTTGCCTGTCTTGTTAAAATGTAATCAGTTTCATAACTGGAGGTGCTTGCTATGTCAGGTACTGGAGAAGAGTAGGCAGCTAGATAGTGCAGTGGATACAGCATTAGGTTTAGAATCAGGAGCACTCATCCTCACAAATTCAAATCTGATCTCAGATTCTTACTAGCCATGTGACCTTGGATAAATCAGTTAACTCCATTTGCCAAAATTTTCTCATCGGTAAAATGAGCTGGAGAAGGAAATGGCAAACCATATCTTTGCCAAAAATACCCCCAAATGAGGTTCTTTTGCAACAAGGCATTTTTCATCCAAAAGTCATTCAACCAAATTTTCATTCAACCAATTTTCAACCAAAGTCATTCAGTAATTTGACTTGGAAGGTGTAACATCAAAAATGTGTCTCCTAAATAACTTTGTTATAATTGACATCAGTTGAAACCGAAGACGGGAAAATAGATTCTCAGTGAAAGTATTCACCACAGTGATGGAGGAGATCCAAGTTGGGAAGGGTTAGGTAATTAAGGTCAGATTTGAATTCAAGTCCTCATGACTACTGGGCTGGTGTTCTATCCACTGCAGCGCCACCTAGCTGCCCCTCAGTCACCCAACTAAGCTATCATTTTTGGTTCCTCCCTCTCTTCCCCCCACCCCAAATCCAATTAGTTGCGAAGTCCTGTTGTTTCTACCTTCTTAACATCTCTTGATTATGAAACAAGTTGTGGTTTTTTTTTTTTAAGAAACTGTGTTTCCTTTTGATCTGTGATCCCTTTTGGAGTCTCAGCCCCGCCTGGGGAAGGCATATCCCCCCCCCAGATAAGTTATCTTTCGGGGGATGCCACAGCCTTTGATTCAATTAGAAATCCTGGTCAAAAAGCCTCCCTTTGAAGTGTTGTTAATTCCAATAGGAAATCTGGGTTGTCCCAACCCCTCACTGGGTCTGACCTGCTTGGGCTGCCCCAACCCCTACTAAGTCCCAATATAACAGCTTCCATCAACAAAAGTCTTTTGCAAATGAACCTCGGTAGCTCCCTTTGCTGCCAGGACCTTCTGTCCCCTGAAAACTGCATTCTTAGTGCAAAACTCCATTCCCACCGATCTGTCACTCTAGAAGTCAGTCTCTGGGTAAACCGATTTCTATCCAACAATAAACTTTCATTTTGCAACTAATATTTGGGAATGAGGGAATTCTTTCACTCCTAAATCTGTGGCTGATTTAAAGGAGATTCTTAACAACTCTCTTATAGCCACTAACCTCTAGACCACCGGGAATCTAGACCACGGTAAACCTCATCAATTACATACCCTTTCTTTCTTTCCTGACACTGATGTCATTCTGGTGCCAGTCCTCATCATCTCATACTTGGACTGTTGTAATGGCCATCAGCCTCCTTTCTTCTCTCCCCATGCCCAGTCCATGTCAACTATCGAACTGATTTGCCGTAAGCCCAGGTATGACTCTGTTGTTACCTGCTCTACTCTCGCCCAATACCAAGCCCCCCTCATTGCAGAGCCTTCTGTGAGAGATCTATAATCAGCCAGAGGAGATTGACCTGTTCATCCACACAGAAAATCCAAGTGCACGAGGAATGTTCATTGCCTTGAGTTTGACACGCATCTGAATGGACAACTTAAAGAACCTCTAATAGCGTGCACTATTGGAGACAGCTGTTGCAGATGGGCGATGAGACGGGCTCAGAATTGAAATGGAGGAAGATAGTAGAATGGATTGCTTTGGGGAAGTTTTCTTGATCTCAAGCATCTGACAACAATAAAGACCTGTCTTTTCCATACCAAAATGTCATAGTATCAGTAGTGTGTGAGATATGGTATCAGTGAGTATAAAACACCATTGATTCAAAAGACCTAAAAATAAGCCTCCCAGAGAGGATGATGGAAAAATACTTGACAGGTGTGAGAATGCTGCTGTTTCGACCCATGAGGAACTCCAGAGAATAAGAGTAAGATATCATCAAGGACTCGCACCGCAGAAAAACAGAAAAACTTTAGCTGGGAAGAGGGAGGGAGGACAGGGAGTGGCCAGAGGACTCCTCTGGAACCCTCGTGGTGTCAGGAGAAAGCAAGAAAGGTTTGGGCATCTAGAATGGACAACTCCCACGCACCCCCTGGCAAATTTTGGAGAGGACACCAGTGAGAGTGGCCTGGCTGAATGGATGGAGTGCTGCTTGCATGGTAAGAGAAGATTTCCAAATTGATGATCACATACACGTATTTGAGTAGTGAAGTAGCTTCTTTTTACTGACGTTATTTGTTTGTTATTCATTTCCAAACAGACCTTTCCCCAGCCCCCCTCACTGAGTCATCCTTTGTGTAAGCCTTAGGGCCTCTAAAAAAACTTGATTGTGAGGGAGTGATTCCAAGGGGTCAAGTTTTCTTCCTTTGGCATGCTGCCCCCACCTGGATTAATCTGAGAAAGTCTCTCAAATAAAACGAATTTCTCCAGTGTCCCCAGTATGGATGCTACAGGCCTCTCAAGTCCTGCACAATGTTATACAATATTATCTGTTTTAAAACAGTTTCCATTTTGACCCACAGAAAGCACATAGACTCCGAGGAGCCCACGAACAACTGCAGAAACAAAGCATTCAAATAGCCCATGCTCCACCCTCCCCAGAAAGGTAACGAATTTGCAGTTGTTGGAGCATGGGAGTAAAAATAACAACCTACTGTCATTCTGGTGAGTCTTTCTTTGCCACAGTTAGAGTCTCGAAAAGAGTCAAAGTACCATCCTATAGGTCAGATTCGCCCAAAAGCTTCTTTGGAGTTTGCGTAACATGTAAACCCTTTAGCACTATGGCTGGCACATAGTAGGTTCTTAATATAGTTATCTCTTCCGTATTGTAGGGGTTAGGGATACAGCACTCCCATCATCTGGAAAATCCATGTAAACATTTTTGGCCCTCCCTTCAGATCAGAAAAGAAGTCTGCTTTTCTTTTTCTTTTTTTCCCTTTTTCTTTTATAGGGTGTTTACAGTACTTATTGTAAAATTTGGGTTAAGTATTTGGTCATAGGCTTTGTGTCATCTGCTGGCCTGCCCATGTCATCTGTGACTTCCACAAAATTCTCCCCAAATTCCCATTTAATTTCTTATGCCAACCTGTGATACACTAAAACCAGTATATGGTGCCAGTGAGATCTAAAACACCATTGATTCCTTTTTTTAATATTTTATTGAAGTTTTTATTTTCAAAACATGCAAAGATAATTTTTCAACATTGGCCTTTGAAAAACCTTGTGTTCCAATTTCCCCCCTCCTCCCCATCCCTTTCCTTAGATGGCAAGCAATCCAATATATGTTAAACATGTTTAAAATATATGTTAAATCCAATATATAATCCATATATATTTATATAATTGTCTTGCTGCACAAGAAAAATCAGATAAAAAAGTTTTAAAAAATGAGAAAGAAAATAAAATTCAAACAAACCACAACAAAAAGAGTGAGAATGTTATGTTGTGACCCACATTCATTCCCCACAGTCCTCTTTCTGAGTGTAGATGGCTCTCTTCATCACAAGTCTATTGGACCTAGCATCAAACATCTCATTGTTGGAGAGAGCCACGTCCATCAGAATGATCATCGTGTAATCTTGCTGTTGCCGTGTACAATGATCTCTTGGTTCTGCTCATTTCACTTAGCCTCAGTTCATGTAAATCTCTCCAGGCCTCTCTAAAATCATCCTGCTGATCTTATAGAACAATAACACTTCATAACATTCATATATCATAACTTATTCAGCCATTCTCCAACTGATGGGCATCCGCAAAGTTTCCAGTTTCTTGCCACAAAGATTTTGCACATATGAGTCCTTTTCCCTCCTTTAAGATCTCTTTGGGAAACAGGCCCAGTAGAGACACTGCTGGATCAAAGGATGTGCACAGTTTGATAGCCCTTTGGGCACAGTTCCAAATTGCTCTCTAGAATGAACACCATTTATTCTAAAGAACTAAAAATAAACATCACTGAGAGGACAATGGAAAAGTACTTGATGGGTGTGAGAATTCTGCTATTTAGAGCCATGAGGAACTCCAGAGAAGAATAAGATGAGGAAAGTTGTGATATGCAAAGTTGTGATGTGAAAGGGATAACTGCAAATGTTTATTGGATGAGTACTATCCAAGTAACTCACTGACTTTTAACACTTAGAAATAAAAGCTTTGATATCCAAGAGACAATCTGACTTCAGCAAGAACAGGTCATTCTGCACTAACTTAATTTCTGTTCTTCACATGGTTGCCAAGCCAACAGATCAGGAGAATGCTTAAGAAAGTGTTTGCTTTGATTTACTCACTCTTCTGGATTTAAGTATTTTATGATTTTCTTGTGGAAAAGATGAGGAAAGGGACATTAGACAATAATACAATCAGATGGAGTTGAATATAACACGACTGAATCGAATAAAATGAAAATCAATAGCACCAAATATCAAGTCTTAAATTTGAGCTCAAAAGTTAACTTCCAAAGTACAAGATGGGGCAGGCATGGGTAAACAACAGTTTGTCTGAAGAAGATCTGGAGGTTCAAGTGGATTGTCAATTCAACATGGCAACTAAAAGAGTGAACGCCATTTGGGGCATGGAGCATAGCTTCCAGAAAGAAGATGGTACTAGTTCTTTTGCCATTAGTTGTAGTCAGAGCTTATATGCTCCACGTTTTTAGAAGGATTTTGGTACCCAAGGGAATGTACAGAAGATGATGGAAAGGTTCTTGAATTTATATCACATGAGGTTAAGGTTGAAATAGGGATATTTAGTTCAGAGAAGATTAAACTCAGGGAAAACATGAGAGCCACCTTTAAATATCTAAAACATTATCTTCCAGAGAAAGCTTGTTCAGATCTAGGGGGCGGACCCAGAAACAATGCATGGCACATTCCAAGAGGAAAATAGAAGCTTGATATTGGACAAAACTTTCAAAGAATTAGAGCTGTCCAAAAATAGAATGAGCTCAATAGAGGTCTTGTAGAGTCTAGATGACTGTCACCCAGTCACGTGAATGTTTGTTGATTAGAAAAAAAAAAATTTTAACTGAGTGGATGCTCATCAGCTAGAGAATGGCTGAATAAGTTATGTGTAGAGAGCCAGAGCTCTGGAGAAGTATACTTGAAACAAAGTGTTAACTCAGTGGAATTGATGAGATCATGGTTCTCTAATTCCCATAGACACTTAGTACTTAGCATGGTGATGTCATAGTTCTCTAGTTCACACATGCTCAGTAGGCTGCAATGATGTAATTACAATAAGTTATATAAGGGCTAAGAAGGATTGGGAGAGAGACAGTCTATCTCTGACCAGCCTTGTGGTGGCTCTCCTGCCTCTGTACTGTTGAGGAGACTGGGTCAGATTATGACAGACACAGATTGTAAAGAGACATAAAGGAGACAATAAAGACTCTAGACTCAATGCCTGACCATTCTTGTGGTGTTTATCTTGCTGAGCCAAGGCCCATCTGAAGGACCTCCAGAAAGCTAGCTTGAATATTACAGTTATGGTATATGAATGTTATGGAATATTATTGTTCTGTAAGAAATGACCAGCAGGATGATTTCAGAGAGGCCTGGAGAGACTGACATGAACTGATGCTGAGTGAAACGAGGAGGACCAGGAGACCACTGTACACGGCAACAAGATTATGTGGTGATCAACTGTGATGGATGTGGCTCTCTTCAACAGTGGGGTGATTCAGGCCAGTTCCAATAGACTTGTGATAGAGAGAGCCATCTGACCCAGAGAGAGGACTGCGGGGACTGAATGTGGATCACAACGTAGTAGTTTCACTTTGGTTGTTGTTGTTGTTTGCTTGCTTGTTTTTTTCTTTCTCATTTTTGCCCCCTTTTGATCTGATTTTTCTTGGGCAGCATGATAAATGTGGAAATGTGTACAGAAGAATTGCACATGTTTAACATATATTGGATTACTTGCTGTCTAGGGGGAGGAGTTGGGGAAGGGAAGGAGAAAAAATTTGGAACACAAAGTTTTGCAAGGGCGAATGAAAGTTCTAAACTTCCAAAGATAGTTTTCCTATCTTTGCATGTATTTTAAAAAATAAAAAGCTATTATTTTTTTTTAAAAAAAAAAGAAAAAAGTTTTGATTCAGCAAATCTTCAAGACTCTCCTTCAACAAAGAATCTCTCATACAACTGTCCACAAGATCCTAAATCTATGGCTGGACAGAACCTCAGAGATCCTCATTTTACAGAGGGGAAAAATGAGGCTTAGGGAGAGGAAGGGACTTGCATAAGGTCACACATAGGATCTTAGCTTTAGAGTTGGAATGGGCCTCAGAGATCATCTAGTTCAACCCCTTCATTTTACAGAGAAGGAAACTGAGGCCCAAGGAAACTTGCTCAGTGTCACTTATCTAGTGAAAATCTGTGATAGGATTTAAACTTAGATCTTCCTGGTTCTAAGTCCGGCAGTCTCTCTACTCGACCATGCTTCTTCTCTTACAATCTTATTAAGATCATATGAAATTGGGGCAGCTTAGATGAAATGGTAGATAGTGCATGGGATCAGGAGAACTCAAGTTCAAATCCAGCCTCAGACACTCAGTACTTATTAGCTGTGTGACTCTGGGCATGCCACTTAACTGCAATTGCCTCAGCAAAAAAAAAAAAATCATATAAAATTCCTCAAATTCAACCACAGATACCATTAGGTCCAATGACTCTTGGATGATTAGCTTCAAGGGAAACATAATAAAAGATACTAGATGCTCACCAAAGGTACAGATTGAGTCCCCCTTTCCAACATAGGGCTGTGCCTGCAGCTCTCTCTGCAAGGGAGGGAAAATAAAAGAGTCAAAAGATGCAGCTCCCCCTTTTGCTTCAGCTAGATTTTCCTCCTGGGGAAAGGAAGAGCATTGTCTGGCCCATACTAGAATTCACTCATGGGGGAAATTACGAGGAATCCTGAGAAGGCAGAGGAGGGCCTCTCAGCTCCCCTCAAAGACCTGCTCCTGACCTGTCAAATATTTTTAAAAGGTTTAGAGAAGAAGTACTTAACTTTTTGTATCATGGGTCCCTGCTCAGAATCAATTTTTTTTTAAATAAGAGATGCTAAATTTCAGTTAGAGATTAATGAAAATAAAGACATCTCAGGGTGTTTTTTTGCCATCTAATGTCATGGACCACCTGAAATCTACCCACAAATCCCTAGTTCAGAACTCCTGGTTTGAAGAAAATATAAATCTCTCTCTCTCTCTCTCTCTCTCTCTCTCTCTCTCTCTCTCTCTCTCTTTTTTTTTTACTAAAGTTTATAGATAATCTCTGTTTTTATGTCATTCCCTTCCAAATACACTTCCTCCCTAGCATCTCTTAAAAGCAAGACTAAAAAGAGGAGAAAACAATAATTTGCAAGACTGACCAACATACTGAAAGTATCTAATGGCTTTCAATGTATTGGTTAATTTTGCTCAATTGCTTGTCTTTCTTTTCTTCCATATTTTTATTATGAAAGATGACTCCATTATCTGATGAATGGCTCCAAAGTTATGAATGGAACATTCTCCAGAGAAAGAATCCAAGCAATCTCTGGTTATATGAAAAATTACTGCAAATCATTAATAATTAGAGAAAATATGCATTAATTAATCAAAATAACACCATTAATTTAAAATAATTACTAATAATTGATACTAGTGCCTGCTGTCTGTGGATTATCTCTAGTTTAGCCTGTATATATCTTGTATGTACATAATTGCTAGCAAATTAACTATCCCATTAGATTGTGTGCTCCTTGAGAGCAGGAACTGGTTTGCTGGTTTGTTTTTGCTTTTGTCTTTCTTTTTATCCTTACAGCACTTGGCACAGTGCCTGGCACACCTCAGCTACCTGTTATTTAGTCATTTCAGTCATACCCTATTCTTTGTTACCCCATTTCAGGGTTTTCATAACAGGAATACTGGAGTCATATACCATTTCCTTCTCTAACTCATTTTACAGATGGGAAAACTGAGGCAAGCTAGTCACATAGCTAGTAACTGTCTGAGATTGAATTTGAACTCAGGAAGCTGAATCATTCTGACTCCATGCCTGGCACTCTAACCACTGCAGCATCACCTAGCTTCCCCTAGTAACTTAATTCCTAGTTCATTGACTGAGATGCAAATCAAAGTAATTCTAAGCTGGGAACCTCCCATTTATCATACTGACAACGTTGACAAAAAGAAAAATGACAAATTTTGACAGGGCTTCAGGGAAAAGAATGCATATTAATTCTCTGCCAGAGGAACTGTGAATTGTTCCATCTATTCTGGAAAGCGATTTGGAACTAAGCTCCCCAAATTGCTAATTTGTGTGTCCATACTCAGTAATACCTGCTGGGCATATATCCCGAAGAGATCAAAGGAAGATGAAAGGAACCTCTAGGCTCAAAAATATTTAAAGCAGCTCTTTTTGTGATAGCAAAGAGCTGGATGCGGAGGGAGTGGAGATATGTTCAGCAATTGGGAAATGAATAAACAAATTATGGCATATGAATATAATGGAATCCCATTGGGCAGTAAGAAATGATCAAAGAAGCCTGGGAAGACTCATATGAACTGATACAGAGTGAAATAAGCAAAACCTGCAACCGGTTTATAACAGTAACGTTGCTAAAATGTTAAGAGCTCTAGTCAGTGTTGTGGTGTTTTTCTTCTTTAATATATAATATAATGGTTCTCTCTGGGTGAGAGCAGGTTTCTTGGGGAGGTTTTCTGGAGGCAGCCTTAGTATCAGTTCAGATCAATAATTACCCCAAATGCAGCCAGCTGGTAAAAATGCAAATGTTTATTTCTCCTTCCAAGTCTTATCTCTTTCCTCGGGGCCCAGATAGCTAGATTCTTAGAGGCCTATCTCTCTGCTCAGTTCTGAGAGCTCCTGCAGCTTTGTCCTTTGCCTCTGCTCCCTTCAGCCTCCAGCCAGCACAAAGATGAATCTGTCTTTCTTGCCTTCCGAAGTAATTCTCTCCTGGCTCTAGCTCAACTCCGACTTGTGGCTTCTTCTGACTTGACGCTCCCCTCTCCATGTAATTCAGCTGAATTCTCCTAACTGGGCCTCTGCTTTCTTCTTATATATCAGAGAGAGGGATTATGGGTTTTCTTCCATAGTGCTCTCTGGCCCTAAGAGCTTCAAGGGAGATGTGAATTCACAAAGTTACACAGTTAACTTTGTGAATCTCCCATACTTGTGAATTCCAATGAGTAAAGGTGTAAACACAAGCATTGTATCAATTAGTTCTACTTAGTACCTTGTTTCAGGTACTTTCAACTCTAATGACTTAACATTTTGTAAAGATTCCAACAAGTATAATGACCAACCATGATCACCGAGGATTGGCAATGGACTCGAGATACAGATTGAGACATGGGTTTTTCGATATGGCTATTGTGGGAATTTGTTTTGCTTGACCAGGTATATTTGTAATAAAGTTTGAGGGAAAAAATCATGCTTGTAAAATAAATAACTTTTTTTAAAAGAAAGAAAAATGATGCTCTCCCAACATGACTCATGGAAATATGTAAAAATGAATGTGTATATGTATATTCTATATATATATATATGTAAATGCATTTAAATTTTCACTTTTAAAGTTAAATGAAATAACAAAGAAAGCATCTAACAGCATTTTATGCCCATAGGTCTCCAATCCCTCCTATAAAAAGAGTATGGTATATTTCCTCATCTCCCCTCTGTGGCCAAACTTGGGGATTGTATTTATTTAGTGTTAAGTTATACTTTACTGTTCTTTTTGTATGTATTGTTATAGTTAATGTGTCTATTGTTTTCTTAGTTTTGCTAACTTGCTTGCACATCAGTCCATCTGATTCTTTGGATGCTTCTCTGAATTTTCCACATTTGTAATTTCTGACAACAGTGAATGCTCCATTACTTTGAGAGACCACAGTGCATTAGACATTTCCCCGTCAGTGTGTACTTGCCTTGTTTCTAGTTCTCTCCTACCAGAAAATGCTGCTATGAATATTTGGGTATTATCTGGGACTTTTCTTTCTGCCTTTGAGCTGCTTGCGCCCAGTTGTGAGGTCACTTTTGTCACTTAAATTCCAAAATGTTTCCCAGAATAGTTGGAATCATTCACAGTCAAGATCCTTTCCAAAGGGAATCGGGCCAAAAAAGTAATCTTGCCTAATTGTTTGGGGGTAGCTAGGAGTTAGGACTCGGGTGGGAAAGGAGGCTTTCTGGTGTGTCCAAACAGCAGCTTTCTGTATGACTCAAAAGGCGTTCTTTGCTTTATGTCAGTATCTGCTCATCTTCCTTCCCCTTACCCAGAAGACAGATTTCAGACACTCCAAGGAGCTGCTTTTCTCTCCTATTAAGGGATTCACCTCACCACCTGCAAGATTGGTATATTTTCTGGAAGGGATTGCTTAAGAATCCCTTCTTAAGGGTCAAAGCAGGATAGCTAGATGGCTGTGTAGAGCACCACCCCTGGAGTCAGGAATACTTGAGTTCAAATCCAGTCTTAGGTGCTTACTAGTTGTGTGACCCTGGACAAGTCACTTAATTCTGATTGCAGGGGGGAGAGAGAGAGACAGAACCAGAGACAGAGACAGAGAGATTTGGTGAAGAGAACTGAAACCTGGCTGCTTTACCTGAGTTTGAGCATCTGAAGTGCTGCTTTAGGTCTCACCATTCCACTAAGCTTTCAGGTTTGCTGGAGAAAAAGAGACCCCACATCAAGGATATAAAAGATAGGATAGTATCCTGCAGCTAAGGGGGCATAGTGGAAAGAACGCAGGTTCTAGAATCAGAGAAGCTAAGTTCAAATCCTATTTGTGTTGTTATTACTTGTGTGACTCAAACCAAGTCTTTTCTATCTCTCTTGGCTTTAGCCTTTGCATCTATAAAATGAGGGGATTTGGACTAGATGGTCTCTGAGGCCCTTCTAGCTCTAGAACCCATGAACAAGACAAAGAAATGTCTTCTGAAGCCTATTCTGTCTCTAGCTCCATGATCCCAAGGGGGTCCCATCTCACATGCCTCACGTGCCTTCTGCCACTATCGGTTCTTTCATCTTTGTTCCACATGAGGAAGTGGTCCTTCTCCTTGCCGACATATTCCATTCCATCCTGTCTTCTCCAACAGGCTATCTACTCTATCATCCCCGTTCCCACATCAAGCTTCGACCTCTCCCCACCTATTGGCTGCTTCTCTGCTGCCTTTGACAAGCTCATGTCTCCCCCATCCTCAAAAGACTTTCATGATCTATTCATTCCCAGTAGCTGCCATTCTATATGTCTCCTCCCTTTCGTGTCCTCTCTTCCAGAAAGTTGTCTACCATTGTTGCCTTCATTTCCTTTCTTTTCTCTTCTCAACTCCCTGGCTTTTGGTCTCATTCTTCAACTGACATCATTTTCTCCAAGTGATTTCTTAACTGCCAGATCCAATGCCTTTTCTCAATCCTCTGTAGCCTCTGACACCATGAATCACCCTCTCTTTGCTACTCTCTTCTCCTTAGGTTTTTGAAACACTCTTTCTTCCTGGTTCTCCTCATACCTCTCTGACCACTGCTTCTTAGCATCTTTTGCTAGATTTTCATTCGGGCCTCCTGTAGCTCTTTCCTGGAGCTTCCTCTCTATACCATTTCTCTCAGTGATCTCATCAGCTCCCATGGATCCAATCGTCATTTCTATGATGATAATTTTTAGATCTCCATTTCCCATCTCCAACTGCCTATTAACCATCTCAAACTGGATATCCCATTAACAGCTTAAACTCAGAACATTCACCTTCAGCTTTTCGCTCAAAGTCTTGCCTCTTCTGAAATGCCCAATTACTGTCAAGAGCACCGCTGTTTCCTGCAACAACCTACATGTTATCCTTGACTCCTCACTATCGCTCATCCCCTATATCTGATCTTGTGCCACGGTCTGGCAATTTGACCCACGTAACATCTGTAACCCGTGTCCCCTTCTCTTCTATTATTAGAATAGCTTACTGGTTGGCATCTCCACCACAAGTCTCTCCCCACTCAGTTGTCAGAATGATCTTTCTGAACTGGAGGTAGGACCATGGCATCCCCCCATCTCCATAAACACACACTAGTGGATAGACCAGAAAGATATATTCACTTGGTCAAAAAGCATTGATCAAGTGTCAAGCACAGTGTTAAGGATTAGGGATATAAATAAAAACCAAAAAACCTGTTTCTGTTCTCGAAACACTCGGTCTAATGAAGATAACATGCAAACAGCTAGGTACATACAGTTATAAAGAGAGTAGATGGAAGGATTCCCCCCCCATAGGGGAAGAGGGTTCCGGAAGAATGAGGAAGGCCCCCTTCAGAAGGTGAATTTTAAATTGAGCCAGAAGCCAGAGGAAGCCAGAGATTATAAGGGACAGAGGTGAGGAGGGAAGGCCTTCCAGGCATAAGAAAAAGTCAGTGCAAAGGCATGGAGGTAGGAATTGGGATGCCCTGTGGGAAGAAGAGCAAAAAGATCAGTCTTGCTAGACCATAGTGTAAAGTAGAAAAAGACATTTGTGAAAAGGTTTAAAAACCAAGTAGAAGAGTTCATATTTGATCCTGAAGGTGATAGGGAGCCAGTGACATTTACTGAGTATAGGAGTGACACGGTCATAAATGCTGTTTAGGAAAATCATTTGGGAAGCTAAGTGGAGGATGAATTGGAGAGGGGAGAGACTTGAGACAGGGAAGTCAATTATGAGGCTATTGCAATAGTCCAGGCAAGAGCCTTAAACTAAGGTAGTGACTCTGAATGGAGAAAACGGGATGTACAGGAAAGATGTTGTAGGGACAAAAAATGACAAGATTTGGTAACAGGTTGGATATGTAGGGGGAGTGAGTGTGAGAAGTCAAGGATGAAACCACGGTTGCTAGCCCGTGACCAGAAGAATAGCGCTACCTCCTTTGTTTGTTTGTTTGCTTTTTCTTTCTCAAGGTTTTTTTTCTTCACAATATGACAAATATAGAAATATGTTTCAAATGATTGTACATGCAAACCTATATCAGATTGCTTGCTGTTTGAGGGAAGGAGGAAGGAAGGGAAGAAGGGAGAAAACTGGAGCACAAAATCTTACAAAAATGAATGTTTCAAACTTTACGTATATTTGGAAAAATAAAACACTACCGAGAAAACAAAGAATAATGATGCCTTTATTTGTAGTAGACAATTTTGGAATATGAGAACTGATTCCTCCCACCTAGTGGTAACTTCAGGCAATAAAGAAATGCCTACTATGTGCCCGATACCCGGTAGCTGTTTTGTATTTATTTGTGTAGCTATGTGTTGTCTCCTCTTCTGTAATGTAAACTGTTTCATTCTCATCTTTGATCCCCCAGATCTAGCACAGTACTAGGCACATGGTAGATACTAAATAAACAGCTGGTGTTGAGGTTTTAGCCCTCCTAGCAGATTTGTGAATTTAAGGGATTGCTCCTGAAGGTGGAACTTGAGCTGAACTTTGAAGGAAAAGAGGGATTTTATGAGGCAACAGTGAAGCGGAAGGGCGTTCCAGGGCTGGTAACATCCATTGCAAAGACACAGAGATGGGAGATTGGATGATGTGTGTGAGGAACAGTGAGGTTAGTTTGGGGGACTGGAGTGTGTTCAAAAGGAAGACATGTGATAAGGCTGGGTGTTCCTTGGGTATTCCCAACTCTATAGGCCAGAGCAAGATGTCAGACAGAAGAGTTTGCATTTATATCCTAGAAGTATAGATATATATTATAGGATATACTATATTGTAGGATGTAATATATTATGATATATAATACGTTACAAGACATAGAATATTACAGGATAGAATTTATTGCAGGATATAATATTAATATATTACTCAACAGGAAAAGTAGAATTTGAATAATGGTGAATATTGTTCCGTCCTAGCATGGAACCTGAAGCCACAACCTAAGCAAATTGGGGGAAGTGTCCAGTGCAATTTCATTGCACTCACCAGAGCCTTGCAAATACTTCCCTTTTCCCACCCGCCACCCCCAACCCACTGGGTTGGGACAAAGACTATGCAGCCAAACATGAGCCCAGCCAATGGTTGGAGGACAGGGGCAGAGAACAGATGTGGGGCATTCTAGCCTTGAAATAACATATCACTCCTTGCTTGGCTGGAAAATGCTGACCTCCAGGGTCAGGTGGAGACAGGTAGGAGTAGGCATTAATGGTAACCATAGCAAATGGGATGAAGGCTCCATCCCTAATCATTCTATTAAGCTCCCCTGAAAGACTGGATTATAGATGGAACTCATCTAGGATAGAAAGGGAAGTGGCCAAGTTGGGGGAAACTGTATCCAATTTTTCTGATAAAGACTTGATATCTCAGATATATAAACAATTTATAAAACTAATAGCCATTCCCCAATATGGAAGTGGTCAAAAGATAGGAATAATTCTCAGAAGGACTGCAATGAAATAATGCTCTAATAATAAGAGACATGCACATCAAAATAACCCTGAGCTTTCACGTGACACCATTCAAATAAGCAAAAATGACAAAAAATGGCAACAGTGAAATTAGAGGGGTTGTTGGAAGATAAGTACACTAATACATGGTTGGTAGAGTTGTGAAGTGGTATAACCATTTTGGAAAGTAATTTGGAATTATGCAAATAATGTAGCTAAATGTCCATATCCTTTTAAACCAGAGACTCCACTACTGGGTTTATATCCCAAGAAAGCCATCAATGAGGGAAAAAAACCCCAAATACTCCAAATTATTTATAGCAGCACTTTTTGAGATAGCTAAGAATTGGAAACACAGTCGATGCCTGCAGATTGGATAGTGGCTAACCAAATTGTAGACTCTGCATGTAATGAAAAATTACTGCACTATAAGACATGATGGGTGTGATGAATATAGAAAAGTCTGGAAAATCTATACGAACCAACACAGAGTGAAATAAGTGGAGACAAGAAAAAAGTACAAAGGAACAAAATACAATAATGTAAATGGAAAGAATGAGACACCAAGAAATAAAGAGTAAATGTAACAAAATTATATATAAGAAGATACTTTCAGTCTTCCCCTTGGTGGAGGTAAAAGGGCTACAAGTGTTACACATTGCATGTGTTTTTCGACTTTTCTCATGTGTTATTCAATTGTGCTAACTTTCTTTTCTCCAAAAAATAATATTTGTCCAAAGGAATGGCCCTCTAGAAGGGGAAGGAAGAGATATGCATGGGATACTATAGTAATGTAAGAAACTAACATCAAAGAAACTTTTTTTTTTAAAAAGGTAATGGCCATTCTTCAAATCAACACACACACACACACACACACAACACACACACACACACACACACACACACACACACACACTATTCTGGTGGATGGTGGTATCCTTCCCCCAATACCAAAGGTGCCTAGGGAAAATAATCCCCAGTTATCAAAGCTGCTGTTTAATTGCCTTTCCTCCAGATAGCAGTTGTTCCTTTCCATCTAAGGGAATCTGTGGTGATTGGTGCAGTTTTGTCCAATCACAATAGCTCTGGAGACCCCATTGCACGGAGAAAATTCCCTGGGGCCTATTGTATTTCGTGGAACTTTGTCCCAAAAATGTAGTAAAATATAGTAAGAGACAGAAGTAACCAGATGAACTTGTCTGCACAGAATCGACAAAGGGAATAAAATCACAGACTAAAGAATACTGTGCAGCTATGGGCCGTGAGTCCCCGCCCCTGACACTCAACACACCGAACCCAGGAGTTCTGAGATGCCTGAACAGTCTCCCACCAGCTGCTTTCATTGAGTGTGTGAAACACCCTAAATGTTGGATTTGAGTTTTCGAATTTTCCATCTCATGGCCTCTGGGTGGGGACAGAGTCAATCAGAAGGACTCGGGAACTGGCTCCTAAGCTGCTTGCATTAGGCTGTGAACTGGTTTGGAGCAAAGATTGGTGTTTTTTTCCTGTTTTTTTTTTACCTTCCCTTTCTTTTTATCCCTAGGACTCAGCATGGCATTTAGCTCATAGTAGCTGCTTAATAAATTTTGATTGATTAGGACTATGATTTATGATGCTGCTGCTTTTCTATTCACCTCCAGTAGAACCAGGTTGAAAAATAACCATTTGGACATGTATACTAATATTGTATTTAACTTATACTTTAACTTATTTAACATGTGTTGGTCAACCTGCCATCTAGGGGAGGGGGTGGGGAGAAGGAGGGGAAAAGTTGGAACAAAAGGTTTGGCAATTGTCAATGCTGAAAAATTATCCATGCATATAACTTATAAATAGAAAATTATAATTAAAAAAAAGAACCAGGCTGAATTTCCAGCCTGGTTGTTCACTAATTACTGAGTGTTTCAAGTCCAAGTACTCCTGGATAAGCAGTGTCAGATTCCCAGTGCCCCCCAGATCAACCTTCTTTTGAAACACAAGCCTAGAGATGAACTTAGCAGCCCATGACTCAAACAAAGTGTATGAGAGAAAATCTGAGCTAGCTAGCTATGGGTAGGCAAGAGCGAGAGAGAGACTGAGACAGAGAGAGACAGAGACAAAGAGAGACAAACAGAATCAGAGAGACAGAGACAGAGAGAAAAAGAGAGAGAGAGGGACACAGAGAGAAACAGAGACCAAATGAGAGAGAGACAGAGAGAAGGGTGGGACAGAGAGACAAAGAAAAAGACAGAGATATAGAGAGGGGGGTGGGACAGAGAGACAGAAACAGAGAGAGTATTTTTAAAGTACTAACTTTGAACTATGAACTGTTCTAAGAGCTGGGGACTTAGATATAACTAAATGAAACAGTTGCTATCCTCAGGAAGCTCACATTCTAAAAATACATAAGGGGATCTCAAAGCACAGAGATAGAAATGAAGAGATGGAGAAGTTTGGACAGTGAGTTGAGTGGGAGTGAAGTGAGCATGACTGGAGTCCATGCTAAAATGATAGTGAGTCTGATCAAGGGATTAGCTGCTCAGGAAATCATCGTGTCTTTTGTCTATTGATTGCTTGGCTGTCCTGCTTTCTCAAAGAGGACCAAAATGACATCACTACATTAGAGTTGAGTTACAGCATGTCCGACTGTGGCTGATGAGACCAATAGGAACTCAGAAAGTTCTGCCATGGGTTGGGCCCAAATAGTCCCTATGAACATCTGGAGCAGATTCTCTAACTTTGCACATCTCCCATTTCTTCCGACCTACTTCAGTTCTGCTTTGCTCATAGAGCACGGTGCCTTCTCAGAGGAGGGCGCTCCACGTTGGGTGGCCCTGAGCCAGTGTCTCCCATGTTGTGCAATCATTTCTAAGGCCTTAAGAGAGACCTTGAGAGTGTCTTTGTATTGCCTTTTCTGACTACCAGGTGAGCACTTGCCCTGTGTGAGTTCTTCAAAAATAGTCTTTTTGTCAAGCTTACGTTGGACTACTGCCCACTAGAAACTAGTATCCAGCAATTTTATCGTGGTCCGGTCTTTCAGTCATGTCTAACTCTTTGTGACACCATTCGGGATCTTCTAGGCAAAGATGCTGGAGTGGTTTGCCATTTCCTTCTCCACTTCATTTTGAGCTGGAGGACACTGAGATAAGTCAGAGAAGAAAGGAAGATGAGGAAACTGAGACAAACAGGGTAAAATGACTTGCCCAGGACCAAATAGCTGATGTCTGAGTTTGGATTTGAACTGAGGTCTTACTGATTTCTAGGCCAGACACATCCTCTGTGCCACCTAGCTGCCCTATCCAACGATTTAAGAAACATTTATTAGAGAAACCTACTTTGGGCAGAACACTATTTCAAGTCTTGGGGAAGACAGCATGTGTCCTTGTAGAGCCGAGCAAGGTAAAAACACTGTGCTCATTTCAAGGAGCTCCCATTCTTTTTTATAATTTTTTTATTTTAACAGTATATTATTTTTCCAATTAGAAGTAAAGATGGTTTTTAACATTAACATTTTATAAGATTATGAGTTCCAGTTTTTTCTTCCTCCCCCCCCTTTACCTTCCCCCTCCCCAAGACAGCATGCAAACTCATAGGTTATATATCTACAGTCAATTTTTAACATATTTCCATGTGGGTCATGTTGGGGAAGAAAAATCAGAACAAAAAAGAAAAACCATGAGAAAACCACAACAAAATCCAACAAAAAAGGCTGAAAATAAGTAGTGTTCTTCAATCCACATTCAGTCTCCATAGTTCTTTCTCTGGATGTGGATGGCATTTTCCATCCCAAGCCTATTGGAATTCTCTTGAATCACCACAGTGCCAAGAAGGGCCTTCTATCACAGATGATCACCACACAATCTTGCTCTTACTGTGTACAATGTTCTCCTGATTCTACTCACTTTGCTCAGCATTGGTTCATGTAAGTCTTTCCAGGCCTCTCTAAAATCATCCTGCTGATCATTTTTTATAGAACAATAGTATCCCATAACATCCATATACCATAACTTATTCAGCCATTCTCCAACTGATGGGCATCCACTCAATTTCCAGTTCCTGGCCACTACAAAAGGGCTGCCACAAACATTTTTACACATGTGGCTCCTTTTCCCTCTTTAATGATCTCTTTGGGATAAAAGCCCAGTGTAACACTGCTGGATCAAAGAGTATGCACAGTTTTATAGCCCTTTGGGCACAGTTCCAAATTTCTCTCCAGAATGACTGTATCTGTTCACAACAAGGAGCTCCCATTATAACATGGAAGACAATGTGCAAACAACTAAATGCATGCAATATTATACAGAGTAGAGAGAAATTGGGGAGGTGGGAAGAGGGAGCCAGAAAAGTCTGCAGCACCAGGAGGGATTCTAGCTGAACCTTGAAAGGAGCCAAGGCTAAGAGAAGAGATGAAGAGCCAGCGTATTCCAGGCATGGTAGACAGCAAAGGTATGGAATCAGAAGATGGGGTGTCAGAGACAAGAAAGCCATTGTAGAGATATCAAGTCAAGTGTAAGAAAACTGGAAAGGTAGGAAGGGGCCAGCTTGGGAGGGGCTTTATCTTTTATTTGATCCTCTTCCCAATTTCAGGGGACTCTTCCTGCCTGTAGTAGGTAAAGACATTCTATTCCTTCCTATTTCTTCAACCTGGCCATCTCCATTTCCTGGTTTGGCCTGGTGTGCCTAGGAAAGGAAAGGAATAACATTTCATCAGCTCCCCACATTGGTCCCTGGGCTTGAGTTGCCTAGAATCCAGAGAGTATTCCACTATGATTAAGTTTATAATCCTCCTGAACTCATTAACAGTGATTAGCTAACACCCATTTGGTCAGATCCTGTCTCCCAATAATTCTGAACCTTCTCTATCATCATTAATCAAACCCAGTTCTCCATCCCTCACTGTCCACACCCTTATTCTCATCTTCTTCAACCTAACTCCTCCCACCAATGTCCTACTTAAATGCTACCCACCCCTTCAATTAGGATCTTGGAAAGGCTTGCCCTGTAGGTGACAAGCTTGCTTTCATCTTTTTTTTAATAGCTTTTTATTTACAAGATATATGCATGGGTAATTTTTCAGCAATGACCCTTGTAAAACTTTCTGTTCCCAACGTTTCCCCTCCTTCCCCCCACCCCCTCCCCCAGATGGCAGGTAGTCCCATACATGTTAAATATGTTAAAGTATATGTTAAATCCAATATGTGTATATATATTTATACAGTTATCTTTCTGAACAAGAAAAAATGAATTAAAAAGAAGGTAAAAATAATCTGAGAAGGAAAACAAAGTTGCAAGTGGATAATAACAGAAGGAGTGGAAATGTTATGTTGTGGTTCACACTCATTTCCCAGAGTTCTTTTGCTGGGTGTAGCTGGTTCTCTTCATTACTGAACAATTGGAAATGATTAGTTCATCTCATTGTTGAAGAGAGCCACGTCCATCAGAATTGATCCTCATGTAGTATTGTTGTTGACGTGTATAATTATCTCCTGGTTCTGCTCATTTCACTCAGCATCAGTTCCTGTCAGTCTCTCCAGGCCTCTCTGAAATCATCCTGCTGATTGTTTCTTACAGAACAATACTATCTCATAACATTCATAGACCATAATTTATTCAGCCATCCTCCAACAGATGGGCATCCATTCAGTTTCCAGTTTCTGGTCACTACAAAAAGGGCTGCCGCAAACATTTTTGAACATGTGGGTCCCTTTCCCTCCTTTAAGATCTCTTTGGGATATAAGCCCAATAGTAACACTGCTGGATTAAAGAGTATGCAGTTTGGTAACTTTTTTGAGCATAGTTCCAAACTGCTCTCCAGAATGATTGAATCCGTTCACAACTCCACCGACAATGTATTAGTGTCCCAGTTTTCCCACTTCCCCTGCAACATTCATCATTATCTTTTCCTGTCATCTTAGCCAATCTGACAGTGTGTAGTGGTATCTCAGAGTTGTCTTAATTTGCATTTCTCTGATCAATAGTGATTTGGAGCATCTTTTCATATGGTTAAAAATAGTTTCAATTTCTTCATCTGAAAATTGTCTGTTCATATCCTCTGACCATTTATCAATTGGAGAATGGCTTGATTAATTATAAATTAGAGTCACTTCTCTATATATTTTATAGAAAGGAGGCCTTTATCATAACCTTTGCCTGTAAAAATGTTTTCCCAGTTTATTGCTTGCTTTCTAATCTTGTCTGCATTAATTTTGTTTGTACAAAACCTTTTTAACTTAATATGATCAAAATTATCTATTTTGTGATCAATAATGATCTCTAGTTCTTCTTTGGTCACAAATTCCTTTCTCCTCTGCAGGTCTGAGAGGTAAACTATCCTATGTTCTTCTAATTTATTTATAATCTCATTCTTTATGTCCAGATCATGAACCCATTTCAACCTTATCTTGGTATACAATGTTAGGTGTGAGTCACTGCCTAGTTTCTGCCATACTGATTTCCAATTTTCCCAAAAGTTTTTGTCAAATAGTGAATTCTTAATCCAAAAGCTGGGGCCTTTAGGTTTGTCAAACACTAGATTGCTATAGTTATTGACTATTTTGTCCTGTGAACCTAACCTATTCCACTGATAAATTCGTTTTACAGATGAAGAAACAGGAGGCAAACGGGGTTAAGTGACTTGCCCATGGTCACACAGCTAGTAAATAAGTGCTCAATTTGAATTCAGGTCTTCCTGACCCAAGGCCGGGCACTTTACATACTGTGCCATGGCAACTATGCAACCGCATCCTAGCTAGACTTTGCATTTCCCCTAGTGCTGACTTCAGTGCTCTGCACACCATAGGTACTTAAAATATTAATCAAATTGTCGGAGCTTCTACAGATTATCAGAAAAATATATCTAAGGTAGGTCTAGTGGGAGGATTTGTTGAGACAAAACAGATGTCTTCAAAATACAGCTGCCTGCTGTGTGCTTAATGCCTCCAGGTCTTCCAAATGGAAATGTTATACAATTGGCATAAAATTGACTCTCCCTGCTCACGCCATTATTTCCTTTGTCTTTAAAGCTGGATCAAAGTTTCTCACCAGGAGTCCTTTTGGGTGGAATCCAACAAAGTGCTTAGTAACCTTTCCATTCTTCCCTTTCTAAATATCAATAACTCTTGTGTTTTACTCTCTACTTGCCATTCTATGGAGTTTCGTCTTAGTATTTTTCAATGTGTTTCGTCTTTGTTTTAATGTGAAGGATTGCAATTCCAGCAAATGCATTCTTGGGTTTTTATAAAAGAAAGAATTGTAGACATTAAATTTTAGGTAAGACTTCCTGTTCTGTAACTAGTGCAATGCAATGAAAAAGCCATCTTAGGTTAGAATTTAATGCACACACAATCGAACTTTTTCGACATAAACAAGCATTTTTCCATGCATAAGAATGCATTTTTTTCATGCATAAGAATGATCCAATAGAATTCAACAATGATAAGAAAACCTGTATACAAAGCAGTGGATGCCAACCTCTTACACAGCTATTTTTAAGCATGAAGTGGCATTTCTCATTTTCATGTAATTACATCTATAATTGTCTTTACAATTCTTTAGTTTAACTTGGTATAGTCAAGTAATACATAGCCAGGTTTCATAGTTTCTTGTGCTTTTAATGACTTTAGGTAGTTATGTCAATTTTATAGAATTGGCATAAAATTGACTCTCCCTGCCCACTGCATTATTTCCTTTACCTTTAAAGCTGGATCAAAGGTTTCTCACCAGAAGTCCTTTTGGGTGGAATCCAGCAAAGTGCTTACTAACCTTTCCATTCTTCCCTTTCTAAATATCAATAACTCTTGTGTTTTACTCTCTCCTTGCCATTCTATGGAGTTTCGTCTTAGTATTTGTCAATGTGTTTTGTCTTTGTTTTAATGTGAAGGATTCCAATTCCAGCAAATGCATTCTTGGGTTTTTATAAAAGAAAGAATTGTAGACACTAAATTTTTGGTAAGACTTCCTGTCCTGTAATTACTACAATGCAATGAAAAAGCCATCTTAGGTTAGAATTTAATGCACACATAATTGAACTTTTTCAGCATAAGGAAGCATTTTTCCATGCATAAGAAAGCATTTTTTGTGCATAATAAAGTATTTGTCCATGCATAAGAATGATGCACTAGAATTCAACAGTGATAAAAAACCTGTATACAAAGCAGTGGATGCCAACTTCTTGCACAGATATTTTTAAGCATGAAGTGGCTTTGCTCATTTTCATGTAATTACATCTGTAATTGTCTTTACTATCCTTTAGTTTTACTTGGTATACAGAAGTAATACATAGCCAGGTTTCATAGTATCTTGTCCTTTTAATGACTTTAGATAGTTATGTCAATTTTATACAATTGGCATAATATTGACTCTCCCTGCCCACTGCATTATTTTCTAGATCTTTAAAGCTGGATCAAAGGTTTCTCACCAGGAGTGCTTTCGGGTGGAATCCAGTAAAGTGCTTAGTAAGATTTCCATTCTTCCTTTTCTAAATATCGACGATTCTTGTGTTTTGCTCTCTACTTGCCATTCTATTGAGTTTCGTCTTTTTGATTGTTGCTTTGGATCAGGTTTTTCTTTTGCAAAATTCAAATGCCAGGAAACATATTCTTGGATTTTCAAAAAAGAATGGTTGTCATTAAAATTTAAGCATTATTTCCTGTTATATCATGAGGACCATGGAAGGAATAAGCCAATTTATGCAAGACTTTGATGCACACCATTGAGGTTTTAGAGCATAGGTAAGCATTTTTCCTTCCATAACAATCATCCAATTGCATGCACCATTGATTGAAAAACCTGAATACAAAGCAGTTGATGGAAAATTTCTGGACACATATCTGAAGCCTCAAGAGGTTTTTCCCATTTTTATGTTCTTACATCTATCCTTGTCTTTGCTATCTTTTGGTTTAACTTGGTAAGCTCAAGTAACTAATTGGCTGTTTTAACATTTTTTCTTGGGCCTTTAATAACATGAGATATTTATGTTGATTCTATCCTATTTGAGTAAATTTTACCCTCCTTGCGCACAGCATTATATTTAAGGCTAGATCTAGGGTTTTTCAAGAGGACCCTTTTTCTCACTGAATCAATGCAGTTTTTCCCTTTCTAAGTATTGATTCCTCTTCTTGCATTTTCTCTCTAATTGCCATTCTATTGAGATTAGTCTTTCTCTTTTTCATTGTTTCTTTGGATCAGGTTTTTGTTTGGAAAATTCAAATGCCAGGAAACTTATTCTTGGATTTTCAAAAAAAAAAAAAGAGTGGTTGTCATTAAATTTTAAGCATTACTTCCTGTTATCGCATGAGGGCCATGGAAGGACTAAGTCAATTTATGCAAGACTTTGATGCACATCATTGAGGTTTTGGAGCATTAGTAAGCATTTCTCCTTGCATAACAATAATCGAATTGAATGCAAATACTTAGGCTCCAAAACCTCAATGGTGTGCATCAAAGTCTTGCATAAATTGACTTAGTCCTTCGATGGCCCTCATGATATAAGAGGAAGTAATGCTTAAAATTTAATGACAAACATTCGTTCTTTTTTGAAAAATCCGAGAATAAGTTTGCTGTCCTTTGAATTTTTCAAACAAAAACCTGATTACAAGGAACATGGAAAAAGAGTAAGACTAATGTCAACAGAAACGCAATTTTAGAGGAAAACGCAAGAAGAGGAATCAATACTTAGCAAGGGAAAAAGTGCATTGATTTCATGAGAAAAGAGTCTTTTTTGAAAAACCCTGATCTAGCCTTATATATAAATATAATGCTGCGTGCAAGGAGGGTCAATTTGACCCAAATAGGATAGAATCAACCAAAATATCTGAAATCGTAAAAGAAACAAGAAACAATGGGAAAACAGCCAATTAGTGACTTGTGTCTACCATGTTAAACCAAAAGATAGCACAGACAATGATAGATGTAAGAACATAAAAATGGGAAAATCCTCTTGATGCTTCAGATATATGTGTCCAAAAATTTTGCATCAACTGCTTTGTATTCAGGTTTTCCAGTCAATGTTGCATTCAAATCAATCATTCTTAGGCAAGGGAAAATACTTAGGGTCCAAAACCTCAATGTTGTGCATCAAAGTCTTGCATAAATTGGTTTATTCCTTCCATGGCCCTCATGCTATAACAGGAAATAATGCTTAGAATTTAATGACAACCATTCTTTCTTTTTACAAAATCCTAGAATAAGTTTGCTGGCATTTACATTTTTCAAAAAAAAACCTGATCAAAAGAAACATTGAAAAAGAATAAGACTAAACTCAATAGACTGGCAATTACAGAGGAAAACGCATGAAGAGAAATCAATACTTAGAAAGGCAAAAACTGCATTGATTCCATGAGAAAAGAGTCCTTTTGAAAAACCCTAGATCTAGCTTTAAATATAAATATCATGCTGTGGGCAAGAAGATAAATTTTACTCAAATATTATAGAATCAATATAAATATTTCAAGTTGCTAAAGGCCCATGAAACAATGGTAAAACAGCCAGTTACTTGTGTCTCTCAAGTTCAAACAAAGGATAGCAAAGACATTGATGTAACAACATAAAAATGGGAAAATCCTCTTGATGCGTCAGATATATGTGTCCAGAAATTTTGCATCAACTGCTTTTAATTCAGGTTTTCCAATCATTGTTGCATTCAATTCGATTATTGTTATGCAAGGAGAAATGCTTACTAATGCTCCAAAACCTCAATGGTGTGCATCAAAGTCTTGTATAAATTGACTTAGTCCTTCGATGGCCCTCATGATATAAGAGGAAGTAATGCTTAAAATTTAGTGAACACCATTCTTTCTTTTTGGAAAATAGAAAAATATGTTTGCTGGCATTTGAACTTTTCTGAAAAGACCTGATCAAAAGAAACACTGAAAAAGAGGAAGACTAATCTTAATAGAATTGAATTAGATCAATACTTAGAAAAGCAAAAAATGCATTGATTCCATGAGAAAAGAGTGTTTTTGAAAAACCCTAGCTCTAGCCTTAAATATAAATATCATGCTGTGGACAAAGAGGGTAAATTTTATTCAAATTGGATAGAATCAACATAAATATCTCAAGTCATTAAAGGCCCAAGAAACAATACGAAAACAGCCAATTAGTTATTTGTGTCTACCAAGTTAACCCAATGGATAGCAAAGACTATGAAAGTTGTAAGAACATAAAAATGGAAAAACCCACTTGATGCTTCCAGAAAATTTGCATCAACTGCTTTGTATTCAGGTTTTCCAATCATTTTTGCATTCAATTCGATCATTCCTATGCACAGAAAAATACTTAGGCTCCAAATCCTCAATGGTGTGCATCAAAGTCTTGCATAAATTGGCTTATTTCTTCCATGGCCCTCATGCGATAACAGGAAGTAATGATTAAAATTTAATGACAACCATTCTTTCTTTTTTGAAAATCCTAGAATTAGTTTGCTGGCATTTACATTTTTCAAAAAAAAACCTGATCAAAAGAAACATTGAAAAAGAGTAAGACTAAACTCAATAGAATGGCAATTACAGAAAAAAACGCATGAAGAGGAATCAATAATTAGAATGGCAAAAACTGCACTGATTCCTTGAGAAAAGAGTCCTTTTGAAAAACCTTAGATCTAGCCTTAAATATAAATATCATTGTTGTTCAAAGAGTGTAAATTTTACTCAAATAGGATAGAATCAACATAAATATCTCAAGTCCTTAAAGGCCCAAGAAATAATAGGAAAAGAGCCAATTAGTTATTTGTGTCTACCAAGTTAACCCAAAAGATAGCACAGACAATGATAGATGTAAGAACATAAAAATGGGAAAATCCTCTTGATGTTTCAGATATATGTGTCCAGAAATTTTGCATCAACAGCTTTGTATTTAGGTCTTCCAATCATTATTGCATTCAATTCGATCATTGTTATGCAAGGAGAAATGCTTACTTATTCTCCAAAACCATGCATTGTGTGCATCAAAGTCTTGCATAAATTGACTTAATCCTTCGATGGCCCTCATGATATAAGAGGAAGTAATGCTTAAAACTTAATGACAAACATTCGTTCTTTTTTGAAAAATCCAAGAATAATTTGCTGGCCTTAGAATTTTTCAAACAAAACCTGACGACAAGAAACCTGAAAAAAGAGTAAGTCTAAAGTCAATAGAAACGCAATTTTAGAGGAAAACGCAAGAGGAGGAATCAATACTTAGATAGGGAAAAACTTCATTGACTCCATGAGAAAGGAGTCCTCTTGAAAAACCCTTTTCTAGCCTTAAATATAAATATAATGCTGTGCACAAGGAGGGTAAAATTTACTCAGGAAAGAATCAACATAAATATCACAAGTCGTTAAAGGACTAAGAAACAATGGGAAAACAGCCAATTAGTTACTTGTCCATACCAAGTGAAACCAAAAGATAGCAAAGACAATGATAGATGTAAGAACATAAAAATGGGAAAAACCACTTGATGCTTCAGATATATGTGTCCAGAAATTTTGCATCAACTGCCACACAACAATCTGTGCCCAGCCTGTGAGAAGCAGCCTAACTGAGCACAGAGAGGCCCTCAAAACCAGGGCCCATTTAGGGATGAATTCCTTTCCCTCCGCCACTTGGGAAACAAACAGGCAACAAACCCTGAATGTCCTCAACCTTTCCCAGTACTACCTCCTCCTTCTACCCCCACTTCTACATCAAAGTTGGCAAAGTTGCATATAAGAGGGTGGACAGTGCTTCTTTTTGAATAGTTGGCAGGCTTATTAGATCTAGATCTAGACATGGAAAGAACATTCCAGGTCATCTAGTTGAAGTCCCTCATTTTACAAGGGAGGCCCCGGGAGGAAAAATGATCTGATCAAAGTCATCCATGGGATTCTAGTTCCAGATCTAGAAGGGATCTCAGATCCATCCAGTCCAACCCCCTCGATTTACAGAAGCAGAAGTTGAGTCCCAGAAAAGGGAAGTCACTTGCTCAAGATCACAAAGAGAAATGAAATCGCAACAGGGGGTCTGCCTCTCAGTTGTTAGACTATCTATCAACATTAACTCAAATGGAAATACTATAAATGTGACATCCTTACTGAGTTACTAAGTCAGCATAATGCTGGAGGAACCAATTTCTTGACATTCTCGGTATGAAGGAGACCAAAAGACAAAAGGAAGTCACCGTTAGGTAGAAATGGATGTTAAGTAGAAGATGGCCCACACATTCCCTTTTGGGAAGACAGAGGAGAGAGTTGCTGCAGTGGATTCTGACAGGTGTGAGCAAAATGTGATTTAAAGCCCTTCTAAGAGAGGCTTTACTTGGCCATGAATAGGCGTCTAGTTTGTTAGGAAGAAGAAATCATGACCTGGAGCCTGGGTTTCTCCTGTCTCTATACTCATCTACACGGGAGAATAGAAGTGACTTTGGGTTTGAAAACTGGAGAAGTTTAACCACCCAGAGATATTTTGTAATTATTAAGCAAATGTTATACCTTCTAGATTCCAGAAAGGAAAACTGGGAAGTATATGGCATGCTCACAATAAACTAGAGGTCTCTGACAGAAAGAGAGGGATTTTGATAGCTAGGAGTACCCTATTCTTCGTGGGCAGATAGGTGGCGCTGCAGTGGATAGAACATTGGGTTTGGAGTCAGGAAGACGCATCTTCATAAGTTCAAATCTGGTCTCAGACACTTACTAGCTGTGTGATCCTAGGCAAATCATTTAACCCGGTTTACCTCAGTTTCTTCATCTGTAAAATGAGCTAGAGAAGGAAACTCTCTACCAAGAAAACCCCAACGGGAGTCACAAAGAGTCAGTCTGGATTGTAAAACAGCTTAAGGACAACACTTTGGTTAAAAGAACTTGGCACTCAAAGAGAAGCTTCAGTAGTCAGTAATAGTCAGTAAACATTTATTAAGTGCTTTGTGTGTGCCAGAATGGCATTGTACTGTGTATCATACTGGGGTTATAAATACAAAGAAAAATAATCCCTGTTCTTAAGGAGCTTACAATCTAATGAGAGAAGACAAAACATAAAAGGAAACAGAGATGGGGGAAGAGGAGAAGACAATGGAGAAGTCAAGATACTGAGGGAACAAGATGGGAAAATACAAGGAGAGTGTTTTTTCTGGTCTTGGGCAAGTATTACTGCTTGTTCCAACAGAGCTTTGAAAATCTTTTACTATTAAAAAAATCTTAACTTCAAAGAGCAGGGAAACTCTTTCTGTGAGGAAGAAAGGGTCAAAGATAGCACTGAGTCATAAGCTGGAAGGAGTGGTCACTTAGATCTTGATGGAGAGCATGACTACAGAACAGCATCTGGCCAAATATTGTCTGGCAGGGATACTAATAGACTGACGGTAAGCAGTTCTGGTGGGAAAAGTATGATGACGTGACTAGAAGACAACGGTAATCCTTCAGTGTTCAGAGGAGTTACGTCTCCTTGTGTCAGTTCCTTCTATGAGTGCACTTCCATGTGTGTATCCTTGCCATATATGTTTACTTTATGTGTGCTTTTCCATTGATTTTCTCATTATTGAGGGAGACTGTGTCCCAATTTTGTAGGGGCAATGTTTTGATGATATCTTGCTTACTATGTCATTTCATTTGCTGCCTTTTTATTCTAATTAAGTGTATTCTTTGACTTATTATTAAAGATAAATACATCAATGTGGACTCATGAGCTATGGATTTAGGGAATATGACCTGTGAATGTGGGTGATTATCTTCTAGGAGATTTCTCCTTGTGAGTTAAGGGGTGAGCAGTGGTGCTGAAGGTACAAAGTCAACAAGAAATGATTTCATGTGATATTTGCTCATATCTTACTGCAGTGCTCATGATTAGTGTTTGCAAAAAGACCACCATTAAAATAATTTCAATTGAATGTTTGTAGCAGGGAATGGATAGATGGAATTTCTATTCAATGAAGAACTCAAAAAGCCCCTTCAAATAAAATCAATATATACTCTAAGACTGGGCATTCGGTGTAACTTGGGGGAAGATGGTGAAAAAATATGTTGGAAAATGTGGTGATCGAGAAACAAACCAGCTAGATGGTGCAGCAGATAGAGCACTAGCCCTGAAGTCAGGAGGATCCGAGTTCAAAGGTGGCCTCAGATCTTAACACTTACTAGTTGTGTGACCCTGGGCAAGTCCCTTAACCCCAATTACCTCAAAAAAGAAACTAGAGATTCCAGAGATGTACATGTACACATACACAGTCACAAACTAGCCTCCAGACTTACTTGATTCCCTCATGCTCTCTCACCCTGCTCCATCCAATCTTACACCTAGAGCTGTCAATTTTACCTGTATAATGTACCTCCCATTTACATCCCTATCGACCACCACCCTGGGACAGACTTTCATTATCTGAACCAGTGCAATAACTGGCTGCTTGGTCTCCTGCCTCAAGTCTTTCTCTACCCCAAGATGACTTCCACTCACTGTCAAATTAGCCTTCCTGAAGTGTAGATAGAACCATTCTCTCCCCAGTTAAAAAAACTCCAGTGAAAAATGAATGGATGCCCATCAATTGGAGAATGGCTGGGTAAATTGTGGTATATGAATGTTATGGAATATTATTGTTCTGTAAGAAATGACCAGCAGGATGAAAACAGAGAGGCTTGGAGAGACTTACAGGAACTGATGCTGAGTGAAATGAGCAGAATCAGGAGATCATTATATACTTCAACAACAATACTGTATGAGGATGTATTCTGATGGAAGTGGTTTTCTTCGACAAAGAGAAGATCTAACTCAGTTTCAATTGATCAGTGATGGACAGAAGCAGCTACACCCAGAGAAGGAACACTGAGAAATGAGTGTGAACTGTTTGCATTTTTGTTTTTCTTCCCAGGTTATTTTTACCTTCTGACTCCAATTCTTCTTGTACAAAAAGAGAACTGTACGGTTCTGCACCCATATATTATATCTATATTACTATTTAACACGTATGCAACTGCCTGCCATCTAGGGGACGGGGTGGGAGGGAAGGGAAAAGTTGGAACAGAAATGAGTGCAAGGGATAATGTTGTAAAAAATTACCCAGGCATGGGTTCTGTCTATAGAAAGTTATAATAAAAAAAAAAAAACTAACAAGAAAACTAAACAAATAAACAAAAAAAAAAAAAACTCCAGTGATTCCTTATAATCTTCAGAAACAAACAGAATTTTCTGTTTGCTTGCCTTATACTTATAATTTTCTTCAAGAAGAGAATCAAAGGAGGCTGGACCTAGTGACTGTTGAATCCAATCCACTGAGTACAATAACCCAAGCCAAGAAATAGCCAGTTACCAATGTAGAAATCATATCCAAAGCAGCTATCCAAGTTGGTTCTATTAGAAAAAACATCAAAATTGAAATGGACAAAGAACTGGCCTCTCCTCCCTTCCCTCAGTTTTAGGGTCTGGGGTTGGCAGAGAAGGGTCTGCTCAGCTAGATTAAGGGACTTCTTTTGCACTTCAAAGTGCCAGCTCAACAATGCTCCCAAGGATATCTGTTCCATGAGGCTGTCACCTAACCCTGATCCCTATCTATGTTAAAACATCTGCCTTTGTATCTTTCCTCCTGTAAAGTCAAGCCACTGTTTAATGTCAAAATATGCCAGCAAGGGTGAACAAGAATGCTTATAAGGCTGTCCCAACTTCAGCTGGGGACGGAACCATGCCAGAATCCTATTGGAGGTCCATCCTGGCCATGCACACCATCTAGGCCAGTTACAAATAAATTGTTTCTAAATTATGAATTACTATGGCCATCTTGAATTTTATTGCCTGGGCTATTTCACTTGGAGGTCCCCCAAGATAAGCCTTTGGCTCTGTCTGAGGGCCAGTCCCTCTCCCTGGAAGGTGAAAGAGATTATGGATCCTAGGGGATGGTCACCAAGAGACCTTCCTCAGCCTCTAGTATTCAGTAATTTCTTTTCTGTGGACCAGGAGAGTGAGACCCAAATTTTGAATTCAGTCCAAAATTGGCATAAAGCATTCTAAAAGCCAGTTCTGGTTATTTTGAGGGGCCCCTGCAGCTGCAGCTGCCTACCTATCCTGCAGCCGCCTGTCTGGTCTGGTCCTGTATCTGTAGCAAGTGGGCCTAGCTGGACGCAGTGTTTGATGGTGACCCTTTCTGGCTCTTCATGGGGCGCCATCGTAAGAGTCCTGACCTGGTTCTGGAAGACTAGTCTGTATGTTCTGTGTGTTCTGTGTGATTTGTCTGTCTAAAAGCTTTGTTGTGCTTAGTTTAAAATTGTGATTTCTTTTAATCTGTTGCACTGCAAAAAGCAGCAAAAGGATTTTTAAAAATGTAAAAGGTGAAAATGGAGATCTGCCTGTGCCTGTGTGTGTGTTTGTTTGCTTTGTATTTTGTGTTCTGTGTTTAAAAGTTTGCAAGCTTGTAAGAGAGAAGAATTCAGCCTCTGTGTTGCAGGCTTAGAAAATATCAAGCTTGAAAAATCTTTTCTCTCTCCCTCTCTCTGTCTCTGGCTGATTGCAGCAGCCTGTGAGAAAAAGGGAGAAAAGGGAGAGAAAGGAAGAAATAAAAAAAATAAGGAATAAATTTTAAAAAATAGATTGAAAAGGATTTGAAAGTTTGGAAAGTTATATATATATATATATATATATATATATATATATATATATATATATATACATGTATATATGTGTGTGTGTATATATACATGTATATATGTGTGTGTGTGTGTATATATACATGTATATATGCGTGTGTATATATATGCAGTGTGCTAACATTTAAAGAAAAGAAGTTTGAATGGAATATCTAGGTATTCTTTGGGAAGGCAGAGAAAAGCACTAAATGGGCTTGCAAGTTCACAGAAACCCCTTTGGATTCTGGAAGGGAAAAAGAGAATTCAAGGTGAAACAAACTTCTCTCTGGGGGCGGAGGTCCTAGAAAAAAGCCCCTAGTCTGTTTGCTGATTTAAGAGCTTTGTTAAGCTTTAAGAACAATGATTTAGAAATTTGGGAATTGGTTAAATTTTTTAATTTGTAAGTGAATGGAATTGGCTGTCTTTCCTGGAAGAAATTTGATTAAGAAGTTTGGGATGGTTCTGAAAAGGAAAAAAATTGTGAGAAATGATTATGCCATAGTCTTTGCATGCTAAGTTTGTTTATTCTGAGTGTAAGATCTTGGAATATGTTTGAATATTGATAACTTCCTTACTAAAAAGGAAGAAAGAAAAAAAAAGAGAGAACAATAGAATTCCAATTTAGCCTGGGCTCGGTCATGGAAGCTCTGCCTAGCGATGCTAATTACTGTCAGACAACACTCAGGTAGAATAAGAAAAAAAGCATTTGTAAGAGCTGTGTATTAGTTTGGTTCAGAGTTTGTTACCTTCTGAAATATATTGAGTTTATTTGTTAACATAAGTTATACTTTAAATCCAGCTCTGCTGTACATGTGTGGGTTTTGTGGAGGTTGGGCTATTCACTATAGTGTGAATCTTACAGGTTTTTGAAGGAAAAAGGAAAGAGGAATGCAGGCGATCAGGAAGGACGATTAGTAGGGGCAATTAGAGGTTTGCATGGTTTTAGGAAGGTGAAAGAAAGACTTTTGGGAGTAGGCGAAGATATGGGGGAGGGAGCCACTCACCCCCACTGTCTTCTGCTACTTTACCAAAGGAGCATCTGATAGGAAAGTTCTTTAAGGAGATTGTTCAAGTATGTAGCCAGGGAGAAAGAGAAAGCTGGAAATGGGTGGATTTGGGAAGAGACCTGATGTTGGGAAACTGATGGGCTAAATCTTTTTTTTTTTTTTAAATAACTTTTTATTGATAGAACCCATGCCAGGGTAATTTTTTACAGTATTATCCCTTGTATTCACTTCTGTTCCGATTTTTCCCCTCCTCCCCTCCACACCCTCCCCCAGATGGCAAGCAGTCCTTTACATGTTGAATAGGTTACAGTATATCCTAGATACAATATACGTGTGCAGAACCGAACAGTTTTCTTGTTGCACAGGGAGAATTGAATTCAGAAGGTAGAAATAACCCGGGAAGAAAAACAAAAATGCAAGCAGTTTATATTCATTTTGATGGGCTAAATCTTGAAAAGGATCCCCATGTAGGAAATTGAGTGGGGAACCTGAGGGAAGTTTTTTCCTAGGGGGCAGGAGTGGGGGAAGGATGGCCACTTGGAATCCTCTCCTCCCCTCACCCCTCTAAGTGTGTTCCTGCCGGTTTTTTTCTTATCTGATTACTGCCAGTACAGCAAACTGTGATTTTTTTAAGGGCATGCTTACTTTTAGATTAATTGATTGAATATTTGTTTTTTTGATACATAAAGGTTTTCTTGGTTACGAGATATGGTCATAAATGTGAGGCATACTTTGGTAGGAATATTTCTAAAAGTTTAATTGCTATGTTAAAAACCTTCTTGAATTCCTTCATGTGGAATTGGGTCTTTTGTATAAGTTTAAATTGATTGTATTAGGTCATCCTGAGATTATTTAAAGGGCCTCTGAACATAATAGTTTTTTTCTTTGTCCTTTTGAAAATATTTCTGTTATGGACAATATGCAATTTGGGATATTTTTATATGTATTGGGTATTTTAAAAGCAAAATGATTTGTATGTATAATGTTCACTCATGTAACATCTACCTAGATATGATCATTGTTCTAAGTTGTGAACTTACTGAGGCAAAATTTCTTTCTATTACTACAAGGTTATGATAAATATTTAAGATTTATCAGAAATTTGGTTAATGGCATCTGTTATTGGAGGTAAAATTTCTTGGGCTTAGAGTTAATTAGTTAATGCTATTTGGGAGTTTTAAAGCTCCACCCTCTGAAAGTTACTGGGACAATTGATAAGCAGTTAAAACTCAACTGCTTATGTTATGTTATAGTTATGTTCTTGTATTTTTCCTTCTATAACTGATCTCTATGATCAGAGCAATGGTCAATAGAACTGTTAATACAATTCATTTGTGTCATGCCTTGCTATTTTCAATCTGGTTGTATGTAATCATTGTATCCTAAATGCTTGGGCAACTAAGTATTTTGCCTGGTTATCCGTCTGTTACTGGATATTTGTGTTTTGTTTCTTTGAGGTTTCTACATGATAAAAGGACAATTAACAGGGGTCTGTGAGACCTCACTGATGTTACAACTTAGGACTGCAGCCGTTTGCCTGGCCTGTAAAGCAAACTCATCTCTTCACATAGGAAACTGCTGGCCAATTTATTTTGGCCTCCTCATGTTTTGCAGCAGTCTGGTGAACTGAGTCTTTCTATCTGAGACTGATCTACTCTTTCTTTGTTAGATTTGTGTTTTGTTCTAGATTTTGGTCAAATTACAGATATTGGCGTGCTTCTGGAACCTGGATCAACTTTGATTGTCAGCATGACACACCCACTCTGCAAGGAATGAGAGCCTCCTATCACTTCACAGCCTGAAGCAGCAGTTTTAAAATGAGACCATGGATTGGACCCTGCATCTAGTGTACTTTGGACTGATACGAGTGACCTTGGGAATGAATGGTGGATGACTGGCTGTTAGATCTTGCCTGGATCATCTATTACTATGTGTTTAAGATTTGGGATGGGATTTGTTAAAACTGTGTAATTATTGCTGTTATGTTTGAGGGATTTTTAGAAAATGGTACTGTAGGAGTCTGTTATGTATAGGGATTTTGATTCGCTCTTGGGATTTATATGTAGAATGGTCATTTGATAATTCCTTTCTGTGAGGAAAAAAAGGGGAGGAAGAGATAGAACATTGGGGAAACTGGTATATTTTTTTCAAAATACGAGAAAGAATGGGAACCGCTAGCTCCTATTCACTTTGCATTAGGCATTTCTGCCCCACCCCCTTTCTCACTAGTTCAGATTGAATTTGGATGTTTTAGCTTTAGAATCCCTTATTTTGTTAAAATTGCCCTGGCAGACTCAGTTTGGGGGATTGTTTTTTTTTTTTTTTTTTTTTAAGAAAAGTTGTAGAAATCAGACACCTATCTTGTGACTGGCAGTCTCTCTGATCTGTTTTTCTTCAGTCCTATAACCCCAGTTCATTAATTAGTACCTCAGCATTTCAAAGGACCTTGTTTGATATCAGGCATTTAAAAGTTTGGGGATTGCCTGCAGTGATGGTCTAACTGTGCATAATCTGCAATCTGATCCTTTCTGCAGCACTGTTTCTCTGGTCGGAGAGATCTGCCCCTCTGAATGGGCTTGAGCCCTTGGCCCCACTGCTCTGTAAGCAGAGACTGAGTTAAGTGCACAAATGACCATAGACATAACTCACAGCAAACTGTCCATATCAAACTGGATTCTCTGGCTGAGATGGTGCCTCAACTATAGAGGACCTGACATGCTTGTAACAGGGAGCCTTGGTACTGCTGTTAACTCTGGGGTTATCAGGGAGAGACTTGTCCTTGCATTTTTCTAGTTTTATTTAATGTTGGGCCACAGTTCTCTTTAATTGTCCTGACTCGGTTTCCCTAATTGGTTCTGCCTCAGTTTCCCTAAATTGTTCTGTCTCAAGTTTCCTTAACTGTTCTGCCTCGATCCCCTTAGTTGCAAACCCCTTTCTGGTTCATTAAGGACTGAGGGCCACTTGCTCTAAGGTTATAAAATGTTAATGTGAGACTCAAGGGGGAGTCCAGACTTCCTGGCTCCTATCAGAATGCCCAGTGTGTCCCACCACGCTGTCAGAACCAGATCCATAGTCTGTTCCCACTCTCTGTGTTCTGACCCTGCCCCTGCCTTGGTTTACAATGTGTGTGAGTATATGTCATCGAGAACTCATATTAACCACTGGATACTTTGAGAATAGAGTCCTATCAGGCTTGGAGAGACCTACATGAACTGATGCTAAGTGAAATGAGCAGAACCAGGAGATCATTATACACTTCGACAACGATATTGTATGAGGACATATTTTGATGGAAGTGGATTTCTTTGACAAAGAGACCTGAGTTTCAATTGATAAATGACGGACAAAAGCAGCTACACCCAAAGAAAGAACACTGGGAAACGAATGTGAACTATCTGCATTTTTGTTTTTCTTCCCGGATTATTTCTACCTTCTGAATCCAATTCTCCCTACGCAACAAGAGAACTGTTCGGTTCTGCAAACATATATTGTATCTAGGATATACTGCAACATATCCAACATATAAAGGACTGCTTGCCATCTAGGGGAGGGGGTGGAGGGAGGGAGGGGAAAAAAAAATCGGAACAGAAACGAGTGTCAATATAATGTAATTATTAAATAAAAAATTTAAAAAAAAAAAAAAAAGAGAATAGAGTCCTATCCAGTCAATCAGATTCTCCCATTGATAGAATGTTGGGAGCTCTCTGGTCTCTGTCTTGCCTCAGTCTCTCCGGCCTTACATTTGCCTTGTTAGTTCTCAGGTTAATGCAGACATTAGGACCCTAGAGGGTCTCCTTATTCATCTAGGAAGGTCAGTGGACTCCCTGGCAGAAGTTACAGCACTGCCCTGGGTTAGATCTGCTGTTTATGAAGCAAGGGGTCTGAGCATTGCACTGGGAGCATCTTGTTGCTTCTATGCAAATCGTTAGGTGTCATTAGGGAATCTCTTGCTTCCCTGTGTAAGTGGATGACCGGGAGGCCAGTCGTGAGGCTTCAATCAGTCACTCTATGACTGGCTGACCACCCTCTTCGGGAGGTACCGGCCCAGTCCTCTTGTTCCTTTTCCTTCTCCTCATAGCATAAGAAAGTACCTCATCTCCTACGTTCAGGATCGCATACAAACCCTGGAACTTTTCGCTCTTAAAATGGCTTATTCCCGGTTGACCTCAGATGAGTCACAGTTATGAGCATAAAAAGGGGGGAGTGAAATGGACAAAGGACTGGCCTCTCCTCCCCTCCCTCAGTTTTAGGGCCTGGGGTTGGCAAAGAAGTGTCTGCTCAGCTAGATTAAGGGACTTCTTTTGCCCTTCAAAGTGCCAGATCAACACTGCTCCCAAGGATATCTGTTCCATGAGGCTGTCACCTAATCCTGATCCCTATCTATGTTAAAACATCTGCCTTTGTATCTTTCCTCCTGTAAAGTCAAGTCACTGTTTAATGTCAAAATATGCCAGCAAGGGTGAACAAGAATGCTTATAAGGCTGTCCCTACTTCAGCTGGGGACGGAACCATGCCAGAATCCTATTGGAGGTCCATCCTGGCCATGCACACCATCTAAGCCAGTTACAAATAAATTATTTCTAAATTATGAATTACTATGGCCGTCTTGAATTTTATTGCCTGGGCTATTTCAAAATTAATATCAAATTAAAAGAAAGAATAAAAATGAAAAGATATACTATAGACATAGAGATAACTCCAACCAGACTAACTTAAAACAAGTTGTGAGTTATTATCTCATGCAGATGAACTTTAATCTTACTGTCCAGCCCTCATCATTTATCTATGTTCCAGTCTCACGCCATCAAGTACTTACTTGACATCTCCACCTACGGTCCCCTCGACATCTCAGATTTAACAAGTCCAAAATAGAACTCATTATCTTTTCTCCTAAACTCACTCTTCTGCCAATCTTGGTCCAGAAAAACAGATGGCAAAACACACCTCTCTGCTCTCAAGAGGGAGGTAGGAGGCTCTATCTGTGGAATGCCATATATGCTCTTAGAAACGGTGACTGTGTTGGTTGATTTTAATTAATTTTTTCTCTCAAGAGACTTGTCCCTTATTCTTTAAAATTATTATAATTTTATTAACATATAAACCAGTGTTAAATGTGAGAATCACTTAAAATAAGGAGATATTTAAATCACTTAAAATAAGGAGATATTTATGACATTAAGTAACCATGACAATATTAATGTGTTCAGTGATTTTGTTTTGGGCTGCTAAGAGTCTCAAAACATGGTGTCTATTCATAATTCTTTTTAATTTTTTTTTCCTTTTTATTTATTTATTTAATAACTAGGAAGCCCCTGAGGCTGGATTTAAATTCAGGAAGATGAATCTTCCTGGCTGGGCCAGGCACTCTATCCACTGCACCACTTAGAGTCAATTAGGGATTTTCAACAGAAGGGAGGCATTAACTCTGAGCAGGATTTAGAAAGGCTGCCTGTGGAAGAAGGGATTTTAGCTGAGACAAAACAAGCCAGGAGGTGGAAATGAAGGGAAGCCTATTCTAGCCACGGGGGACAGTCAGTGACAATCCCCCCAGTTTGAAGATGGATTGCGCTGTATGAGGAATAGCAGGAAAGCCAGTGTCACGTTAGATTACAGACTACTTGGGGGAGTAGGGGAAGGCCGGCAGGGCAGAAGACTCTAAAGGTGGGGGAGGAGCTTTGAATGCCAAACAGAGAATTTCCTGTTTGATCCCAGAGATGATAGGGAGCCATTGGAATTTTTTTTTTAATTGTAGGGAGAAGGGTCTCATCTGCATTTTTTAATTGTAGGGAGAAGGGTCCCATCTGCACTCTAGGAAGATAATTAGACAGCTGAGTGGAAGATGTCTTGGAGTGGAGAGAGGTTTGGGGCAGGGAGGTCAACCAGCCACGGCCAGATAATGAAGACCTGCCCAGGGTGGTGGGAGTATTGGAAGGAGAGGAAAGTGAATGAAAGATACCTTATTCAGGTAAACTTGACAGGCCCTGGTAGCAGATCAGATCTGGGGGTAGTGAGATATCCTGAAGTGTCTTTCCCCTCCCTCCCTCCCTCCCTCCCTCCCTCCTTTCCTTCCTTCCTTCTTTCCTTCCTTCCTTCCTTCCTTCCTTCCTTCCTTCCTTCCTTCCTTCCTTCCTTCCTTCCTTCCTTCCTTCCTTCCTTCCTTCCTTCCCATCTCCCATAATAAATGCTTGTTAAATAAATGAATGACAGCTAGAATCTTTTTCAGTCCTGCAAAAGCTCAAGAGGTGACCTTTGCAATTCTCCACAAATTACTTTCAACCCAGGAAATACGATCCTAGGACCCCAGACTTCCAGGACTTAGAGTAGAGAAGGCCCTTCGACATCCCCTGGCTTCACTCATCTTCAGAGTCATCTCACATAGCTGCACATTTTGCCTCCTCCCAGCTGCCCTGCAGGACAAGGCCAGCTTCCAATGAATGGTTCTGCTGCATTTTGGGAAGACAGAATGAATAAAGGCACACAAAGACTTTGAAAAGGTCTTTGCCCCAAAACTGACAAATGAGGCAGATCTGCTTCCCACCTGATGATTCCAACAGAGGAGTCAGGGAAACAAATGCCCTTTGATTTTAGGATGTGAACACCTATTGACAAAGACATATTCTTGTTGAATTTGATTGCTCGACACAGAAAAGCTCGGAATTTCTAGTCTATTTCAATAATTAATCATAAACTTAACATGAAATGTCAATATAACCTATTCAACTGACTGCAAGCACTTGAAATTAAATGAGTTATTAAATATGTTTCCAGATATAAATGTCATCATTTTTTGTCTCTTACTCTGAAAAAGGTTGGAGAAGAGAGACAATTGCCTGTGGAGATGTCAAGCCAGTCCCCAGAGGGTAGGGGACTTAACCTGGCCCTCACGACCATATATACATAATTATTATTTGGATAATTGTCTATTGACATAATTGATTTCCTCTATTTTTATTTTATGTACTTAAAATAGGATTGTGTGAAGAGGGCAATAGGCTTCCCCATGGTTGTCAAAGAAGTTCCAAAACAGGAAAGAGCTTAAGAATCCTTACCCTGGCCCAGAGAGAAGGTACGGTGAAGAGAAACAATGGAGACTCCCAGAAGTTCCCAGGAAACAAAATCTTAGAAAGGAGCCAATAGTGAAAATTCATGGCCACCAAAGTCTACACACAAATACCCAAAAGGTTCAGCCACACAAAAGATTAACTTGTGCATAAATTTCCTGGATTCATCTCAGAGAAGTCCATTGGACTAAATGTATTTACTGTCTCAATGAATTATTTCTTTAAGGCAGTTGAATGTTCTAGATACTTATCATGTCATCTGCAAAGGATCCTATTTGATTCCCTTTGTCTCTAACATTAACCCCTCAAATTAATGGCTTTTTCCCTATCTTTCTGCAATTACTCCAATTTCCAATGTGATGTTAGATAAAAGTGGATTAAATTGGTATTTTTGTATGATTTTCCCCCAAGAGAAATGCTTTCCTTGTTTCCTTATTGTTGATTATATCAGTTCTTCATTTAATGTACAGTTCCTGGCACATAGTAAACATTTAATAAATGCTTTAAACAACATTTTAAATGGCACTTTAAATGACAGTTTGATCCATTAACAGTTGATCCTCTGCAATTTCTATTCCTATTTTGTGCCATTATCATGAATGAGTGTTGGATTTCATCAAGGACTTTTTCATGATGATCAAATAAAAGTATATGGGATTTGGGAAATTTTTGTTTCCACTCTTTTTATTTCAAATAGTTATTGCTACTTTTTTCTCTCGCTTTTGTTCAGTCATAGTTTTTATCTATGTTAAATACCTTTCTAATAGATTTTTTAAAGCTTCTTAATCCATAAATATGCATACTCCTGCAGAAAAAACAAGCAAGTGTGTTGGGGAGGGTTCCTTTTCCTTTCTGTTTATTTGAAAAACTTGAGCTGTCCATCACAGAATACAAGACATACTGTGCAGTCCAATACCCTCACTTTACAGAGGAAGAAATTCCGCTGCAGGGAGCAGAAGACACTTGCCCAGGGTCACTCAGTATTGGCAGAGCCAAGACTGAACCCAATCAATCTTTCATTCCTGTGATGCTCTTCTGATGGGGAGACCTAGTTCCCTCATTGTAAGCACACAAAATTTGTAGGGGCAGAGCATCCTGCCAGCTGCACCAATTATAAGGCCCAGTGTAAGGGGGCTGCTCTGTTCTTCCCCAATGTACCAACTATAGTAACGCAGACTCTCCAAGCCAAAGCTGAGATACCAAAGAAAGAGGGACCTGTGCCAGCTTACTAGCAAATATATGTGGGTTTATTAGGATATGCTCTGTTAATTGAGTTATTTGTGGAAATTTACTCCCAAGACCCAGTGGTTGGGGGCAGGAGGACAGAATGATGGGAAGGAAGAAGACCAATACCATCATGGGGTCATGTCTTGACTTTTATGTGAATTGGATTTAAGTGCCCAACGCTTCATGATCCTCTAGACCTCTATTCCTGGTATTTTCTTGGCAAAAATACTGGAATGGGTTTTCTATGTCCTTCTCCAGTGGCTGACAAATTCAGTGACTTGCCCAAGATCACACAGCTAAGACATTTCTGAGGCTGGAGTTGAACTTAGGTCTTCCTGATTCCAACCCCAGTGTTCTATCTATTACAGCACCACCTAGCGGTCCTTTTATTATTACTATACATGGACTATTTTACAGTCAGAATCACACCTAAAGTATAGTCATACCTCTTGAAAAGGACTAAGCTGTATCAGTGATGCTCTTCAGAGACTTTGGTACCAATTAATGTGACTTAATACAAATCAAAATGAAGGAGGATAACACTATAAAGAAATGAGGGTAATATCAAAACAAAAGCTACCAACAAAAAGAAGATATTTAAATTTTTTAAATTATTTTTTGATGAGGCAATTGGGGTTAACTGACTTATAAATGTTAAGTGTCTGAGGGTGGATTTGAACACAGGTCACGATAATTTCAATGCCAGTGCTCTATTCACTGCACTGTCTAGCTGCCCCATAATTTTTTATTTTTTTAAAAAAAAGAGTGAAACCAGATAAAAGAATAAAGAAAGAAATACTGAAGAAGTAATATCTGGGGGAAGGCCATCTTGAAGCTGCAGGTTATCTGCACCTAGGTAGATGGAGTAGACACAAAGGAAGAAGTTCTATAGTGGTTGGTGTGATCCTTAAAAACAACAAAAAATGACAAAAACAATGACACTGTTACATTTGTTCAAATTTTAAAGCAGGAATTGGCCCAAGTACAAAGGATAGGGCAAAGCCCTTTTACATGAGAGCCAGGGCTGAGGATGGTTAGCCGTGAAGGCTTTAGCTGGATTGCTGCTGCAGCAGAGACCAGCAAAAGGCATTCCTGTCCTGTCTGGGCCTTCTCCTGGTAAATGGCTAAAGATGTGCAAGGGTCCGACATAGCCTCTGAAGAGCTGAGCTCCCAGATTCTTGTTAGAGAGAAGGCTTGCCAAAGTCAAGGATTAGATATGGTCCTAGGCCCTCCAAGGTTTCTTGGTTCATCAGTCTACTTACTGACTCCTCCACTCTCCCTTAGCTTCATGCAGAGATGATCATTTTCTTAATGATTCTATCAGTCACAAGTGTTCCACTTCACAGTTCACAAAGTCTGAAATTCTTTATCTGATCATAATTGTTTTATCATTCTATTTTTTTCTCTGCCTCATGACTCCTTTGTCCTCACTGTGACCTCCAATCCTTCTGTTCCTCAGTTCTTTCCCATGAGTCTTGCAGTGACTATGTCACAGACTCTTCCTTTTCCTATCTCAACCCCCCGGTGAGTCAGTTCAAGTCTCCACAGTCAAACCCCTTAAATACTTGTGTTCTAGCAAATCATGCCTGACCAAACCTCCAAATGTATTCATTCATTCCAATATATTCACTCACCGCTGAATAGAGGTGAAGAAAGTCATGAAACCGTGCTGACTAGGTCTACTGGAAATGTATGTTATATAATCTCAACTGGGCCCTCACTGCAACCAGGCAATCCTTTTACACATTCCTATTAGATTCACTATTGCACTCAGCATTTGGGCTATTCTAAATCTTTGTATCCCTACTCAAACCTCCCATGACTCTCTCTTCTTCTACCCTCTTCATTGAGGATGTAGCCTCATGATTCACTGAAAAAAATAGAGGCTATTTATCAACATCTCCCTCTTCTCCCCTCCACTTCATCTCAATCATTTGGATGTAGTATGTAGCTCTCTCCTCCTTTACTTCTCTCACGTGAAGGGTTGGCCCTTCTCCTTGACAAGGCAAATCCTTCTATGCTCACCTTGATTCCCTTCCATTCCATCTTCTTCAGCATATTGCCCTACGCTCTCTCAAATCTTCCGTCTCCACGTCTATAGGTTCCGTCTCTGTTCCTTCCATCTATCAACCTTTATCTCTCCTTTCCTGAGCTAAACTACCTGAGAAACTTGTCCGCAATTGGTGCCTCCATTTCTTTTCTTACTCTCTTCTAAACTCTCTGCTTTGTAGCTTCCAATCTCAAAAATGGACCAAAGTGATTCTCTTTAAAGTAACATATCCAAATTTTTTTTTTTAGATTTTGAAAGCTTAAGTTTTCACTTTGTGTCTTCTTCTGAGTTTGTATGTTGATCTTCCCTGTCACTATCATAATTTTGTATAATCAGGATCTTTTTCTTGTCTTTGCTCATTTTCCAACCTATTTCTTGAGTTTTCACTCCATGCTAAAGTGTAGCTTTACTTCCAGGGTGCAGGTGGCACTGTCTCAAGCTTCAGAGAGTTTTTTGTGTAGATGTTTTCAGATTGAATTCTAGGGACCTGTAAGATTTCAGTTCCCTCAAGATGTTATGGTCTAGGGAGAAGTGTGTTTGCTACTCTCCTGGCCTATACACTGGTCTGTAAGCAACTACAAGAAGTCTTTTCCATTCTAGAACTGTGACAGGGTACCAGCTCCTCTGTAATCACAAGCTCTGCTATGCTAGTACGCCTTCTTGCGCTGGGAAGGAGTCTCAGGACTGCTACCCAGATCCAAGTATGGACAATGCAACAGAGACCTACCCCTAATGCCAGAAAGGGACTCTTGTAATCTCCTTCTGATTAGTTGTCTGACTCACTTACCATCTGTGGGCTGAGAGGTCTGGAAACTGCCACTGGAACTGCGCCCATTGATTCAGCTTCCCCCAAGGCCTACCCCTGGCTTTCTGAGCCTAGTCTGTGCTGGCACAGCCCAAGCCGGACCACATTCCACTCTCACCGCCATGCAACAGACATTTCTTGCTTTCCTTCTAAATTGTCTTGGGCTAAACAATTGTCTCACTCTATATTTTTGTTGGTTCTGCTGCTCTAGGATTTGTTTTGAGGAATTATCTAAAGGTAATTAGAGGGGGTTGAGGATGAGCTTGAAGAGGGAACCCTAAAACTGAAAATCCTTAAAGGAGAAAACCTCCTTTGACTCTGCATCAGTGAGGGGACTTCATCCCAAGCACAAACAGTTTCATCTTTTGTTATCTGGGTGGGGCCAGCTCAGTCCCAAAACCCATTGAATTCAATTCAAATTCTAGCCCTGGCTGAAACCCAGGAAGGGGCCAACCGAGGACTCCACCCACGGGCCCCCTTCAGCTTGTAGCCAAAACCCCATATTATAAAAGAGCCAAACTAAAACCCTCTCTTTGCAGAGGTTCCAAACATGCCAGCTATACCATGCTTGGCATCCCAAGGAGATTCTGCCCACTGGAATACTGTTTCCAGTGCCCTCTTCTTCTTTTTACTGAACACTTTTACTAACTAGACTTTAACCTTACTTCCAATCCCCATAATAAACTTCTTTTATCAATCTAGGTTTTCGGGTCTGTAAACTCCTTTACCGAGAATTGCCTGCCTTGTGCTGCCACTAGACCTTATTTAACTCCCTGACCACCAGAAACCCTAATTTCATTTGGGTACCCTGAATCTAAACCTCATCAAGCTCAGGCATGTTCTTGACTTTTCTCTGCCACCTGCCAAAGGGCCAAATCTAAAGACCATTCCTCAGTCCTCATCTTTCTTGTAGCCTTTGACATTGTCTATTATTTTCTCCTCCTGAATACTTTCTCCTCTGTAGGTTTTAATGACAAAATCTGTCTCCTACTATTCCTTCTCCCTGTATGACTGTTCCTTGTTGGTCTTCCTTCTTCTATATCTGCTGGTCTGCCTGGTTTCAACTCAACAGAATAAAATGTCCTTCCCAGGGTAAACTTATCACTTATAAGCTCACCACGATGCAGTTAACTCAAGCCTTGACTGACATTACTTCCCTCAGCCTTTTCTCTCCTCTAATTGGAGGGCTGGAGACTGGAGTACCAAATCCCTTCTAAGGCCTTCCTTTATAGAGGGTAGAAATAGAGGGTAGAAACTGAACTTTTCTGGCCTGTAATAAAATAACATGCCCCAATGTGGGGTGCCCCCTCCTGCCTTCCTCTTCCTGGTTCCTTTTATGTGCTTTCTTCCCTTATTAGATTGTAAGTTTTTTGAAAACAGGAAGGGTCTTTCTTTTTTAAAATTATATCCATAGAGTTTATCACAATGTGTGGCATGCAACAGGCACTTAATAAATGCTTGCTGAGTGACTTAACAATAGTGACATATACATATCCTCTTCACTCTGCTTTTTGTAGCCCACTAATGCCAGCCTGAAGGCACATACCCTTTGACTAGACTATTTCAATGACTTCCTAATTGGTCCCTCTGCCTCCAATCTCTTTCCATTTCAGTCCATCCTTCACTCAGCTATCAAAATGATCTTCCCAAAGCTCAAGTCTGACCATATGATCCTCCCACCTTTTCACTCAATAAGTTCCAGAGGTTCCCTATCATTTCCAGAATCAAAACTAAAATACTCTATTTAGACAATCTAGTCCTTTTTCTGTCTTTCTAGGCATCTTACACCTTCCTCTCCTCCATGTAATAAAGGATCAAGAAACACTGGCCTTCTAGCTGTTCTTAACATAAGACACTCATCTCCCAACTCCCTGAATTTTCCCTGGCTTTTCTCTATGTCTGGAAGGCTCTCCCTCCCCACCTTTACCTCCTGATTTCCTTATTGTCTTTAAAAATTCATTCAATTCTCACCTTTTAAAGGAAGCATTTCCTGTCATTCCTCCCCACCTTCCCTCTGAAATTACCTTCCATTTGCACTGTGTATAGTTTGTTTATGCATAATTGTTTGCATTGGTATCTCCCCCATTAGACAGACCTCTTTGAGATCAAAGAACATCTTTTTCCTTTTTTTATCCCTAGTCTTAGTCCAGGGCCTGGAACACAAGTATTTAATAAATAGTTATTTAAAACCATTCCCCAATGGATAAATGGTCAAAGGATATGAACAGACGATTTTCAGATGAAGAAATTAAAACCATCTATAGACATATGAAAAATAGCTCTAAATCAGTATTGATTAGAGAAATGCAAATTAAAAAAAAACTCTGAGATACCACCCCGTACCTATCAGATTGGCTAAGATGACAAGAAAAGATAATAATAAATGTTAGAGGGGATATGAGAAAAGTGGAATGCTAATGCATTGTTGGTGAAGTTGTGAAATGATCCGATCATTCTGGAAAATAATTTGGAACTATGCCCAAAGGGCTATTAAACTGTGAATGCCCTTTGATCCCACGGTGCCATTACTGAATTTGCGTCCCCAAAAAAATCATAAAAGGGAGGAAAGGACCCACACCTACAAAAGTATTTGTAGCAGCTCTTTTTGTGGTGGCAAGGAATTGGGAAATGAGTAGATGCTCATCAATTTGGGAATATTGAATAAGTTATGGTATATGAATGTAATGGAATATTATTGTTCTATAAAAATGATGAAGAGGTTGATTTTAGAAAGACCTGGAAAGAGAACAAGGGATAGTCTACCTCTCAGACTTGTAGAGCAAGAAGGAATTTATGGCCAAAGAAGAACTAGAAAACATTATGAAATACAAAGTGGATAAATTTAATTATATTAAATTAAACAGGTTTTGTCCAAGTAAAACCAATGCAGCCAAGATTTAAAAAGAAGCAGAAAAGTGGGGAAAATTTTTACAACAAATGTTTCTGATAAAGGACTCATTTTAAAATATGTAGAGAACTGACTCATTTATAAGAATAAAAACCATTCCCCAAATGATAAATGGTCAAAGGATATAAACAATTATCAGATAAAGAAATTAAAGTCATTTTAGTCATTTGAAAAAATGCTCTAAATCACTATTGATTAGAGAAATGCAAGTTAAAATAACTTCGAAAATGGCCATTTCACACCTCTCAGTTGTCTAAGAAGACAGGAAAATTATAATAATAAATATTGGAGGAGATGTGGGAAAACTGGGACACATACATTGTTGGTGGAGTTGTGAATTGATCTAACAATTCTGGAGAGCAGTTTGGAACTATGTGCAAAGGACTATCAAACTCTGCATATTCTTTGATCTAGCAGTGTCTCTACTGGGTCTGTATCCCAAAGAGATCATAAAGGAGGGGAAAGGATCTATGTGTACAAAAATGTAGCAGCCCTTTTTGTAGTGGCAAGGAACTGGAAACTGAGTGGATGCCCATTAGTTGGAGAATGGCTGAATAAGTGATAGTTCTGTAAGAAATGATCAACAGGACGATTTCAGAAAAGTGTGGAAAGACTTACATGAACTGATACTCCATAAAGTGAGTAGAACCAAGTTGTACACAGCAAGAACAAGATTATGGGATGATCAACCATGATGGGCTTGGTTCTTTTCAACAATGATGTGATTCAAGGGCATGATAAATGTGAAGATGCGTTTAGAAGAATCGCATATGTTTAACTTATATTGGACCTATATTAACCTATAGGAGGAAGTAGGGGAGAAAGGAGAAAAAATTGGAACATAAGGTTTTTGCAAAGGTGAGTGTTGAAAACTGTCTTTGCATTTATTTTGAAACATAAAAAGCTATTATTATTTAAAAATCAAAGAATCAAAAAACGTGGAAAGATTTACATGAACTGATCCTGAGTGAAGCAAGTAGAATCAGGAAAACATTGTACATAGCAGCAGCAGAATTATGTAATGATCAACTATGATAAACTTGGTTCTTTTCAGTGATTCAGTGATCCAAGGCAATCTCAGTAAACTTTGGAGGGAAAATGTCATCCACATCCAGAGAGAGAATTATGGAGACTGAATTGTAGATCAAGACATACTATTTTTACCATTTTTTTTCCTTTGTGGTTTTTTCCTTTTAGTCTGATTTTTCTCTCCCAACTTGAGTCATGCAGAAATATGTACAAAAAAAATGAATGTACATATATAATAAAAATAATTTTTGTATGTAACTAGAGGAAATAAAAATAATAATATTTTTAAAATAAATTAAAATTAAAATTTTTAAAATGGGGACAGCTAGTTGGTATAGTGGATAGAGCACCAGCCCAGAAGTCAGGAGGACCTGAGTTCAAATCTGCTCTCAGACACTTAACACTTCCTGCCCGTATGACCCTGGGCAAGTCACTTAACCCCAATTGCCTCAGCAAAAAAATAAAAAATAAAAATAAAACAAATGCCTGCTTCCTGGTGTCATCCCCCACCCACCTAAAGCACAGATCCAATTATGTCCCTCTTCACTAAATTCCAATGGCTTCCTATCACCTTCAGGATCAAATACAAAATGCTCTCTGCCTGCATTTAGGGTCCTCTATCATCTAGCTCCTTCCTACCTTTCCAGTCTTCTTAAACCTTACTCCTTACCCTATCCTCTTCATCCAGTGATATTGGCCTTCTGCCTGTTCCACAAACAAGACCCTTCAGTTCTCAGCTCCAGGCATTTTCTCTGGCTGTCCCCTACTACTAACCTCCCCGATAAGCATGTACAATACGATCATTGTTTCCAGCCTAATGGAAATTTCCAGTCTTCATTTAATTAATGAGACCATGTCAGATGCATTGGAATTCACACTAATTGGGGCCTAATTGGATGAAAAGAAATGCTTATTTTCAGTTAATGTTAGATTAAAAAAAAAAGAAATGAATTTACTTGCTGAAGTCATATATATATAGTATTTAGCAAAGTGGGATTCAAATTCAGGTCTTTTATTCTCTAATGAAGAAGGTGTTGTGTTCAACTCAGAGCATCAGTTTGGGAAGAGATGAGTGTATAGAGGAGAATGACCAAGATGGTGATAGGTCTCGGGACCATGTCATAGAAAGAACGTTTGAGAGAACTGAAGCTATTCTGAGCAGGAAAAAGAAAACCTGATGAGGATGTGACAGCTCTCCTCAGGCATTTAATGGGCTGTCAGTTGAAAGAGGCATCTGCTTTCTTGGCGTTTCCTGTTGAATAGCTTGAAGTGGATGTTATATTGACCTCTTAGTAGGTCACAAAGATGTGGGCAGATACCTGAAAACACTACTTTGGATCACCATCATCATCATCATCCTCCTCCTCCTCCTCCTCCTCCTCCTCCTCCTCCTCATCATCATCATCATCATCATCTTCATGTGGACAGACAACTCATGCTGTCCTCAAACTACAGGGCCATTAATTTCCTCAGATGATCTCCTCAAGCTGTTCCTTTTGGGCCTACTCTGTACCACTCTTATGTGGTGAATAATTTCTGCCAGACCTTGCGGTCTTTGCTAGACATTATTCCACTGTGCCCACAGGGTATGTGGTTATGAAGCTTCTCTCTGTTACTGGCTTTGGGCTTCACCTCTTCTCTGTACAAGAAGAAATGGCTTCAACCATATCCTCTTTCACATAGAGAATAGAAATTAAACTGCAGATGTCTTCTTCATGAGGTAGTTAAGCCCCTTACATACCTAATAGTTTTTTTTCTTTATTTAACAATCTCTGCAGGGACATTTAAAACAATTTTTATAATTTTTTTAAATCTTTGAGTTCTATTTTGTATTTAATTTATACTTTAACATATTTAACATATATTGGTCATCCTGCCATCTGGGGGAGAGGGTGGGGGAAAGGAGGGGAAAAATTGGAACAAAAGGTTTGGCAATTGTCAATGCTGAAAAATTACCCATCCATATAACTTGTAAATAAAAAGCTATTAAAAAATAATAAAATAAAATCTTTGAGTTCCAGATTTTCTCCCTGATCCCTACCCCCAACTCCATTAAGAAACCATAGCACATACTAATATTAAACTAGTACAAAAACCCCTTAGCTGTTTTCTCTTCCTAAGAAGAGGAAGCTGTCAATTCCCAGAGTCTTAAATTTGTACAGCTTTTCTCTCCAGAAGGAAAATCCTGCTTCTAGGGTCTAAGCTCTTTCAGAACATAGGCAGCTATGTAGAGGCTAAAGTCATTTAATTTGTCTTTTTAGCCTATTATGTCTGAGCTGAATCATAATCTGCTGTGACAGACGACTGTCTGATTTAGGATTAGGAATTGCTTGTAATTCCCACTCAACCTTATAAGGGTTCTATGCCCTATAATGCAAAAATCTTTTTTGGGGGGAGCTTACAAAGAATTCTTATAAGATCTTAATTAATATCAATCCCTGTGGCTTTCTTCACTCCCTAAAATCCTTTGGCCTCCCATGAAAATGAAAGGGAAATGAGAAAAAATTTTAAAACCCTCCAGATGGACCATTTATCAATAGAAGAATGGCTTGAATTCTTATAAATTCGAGTCAATTGTCTATATATTTTAGAAATGGGGCCTTTGTCAGAACCTTTGAATATAAAAATTTCCTCTGATATTCTGAACTGGTCTATGGAGATGAGTACTGGTAGTTGACAATTCCCTGCTCAGGGCCACTGAGGCAACTATTTTTCATCATGATCGATGGAATAAAGAAGTCTGCTGTTTTCACAGGGCATGTATCCAAAACACAATGGAGAAGCTCCCAAGACTTGTCAAAATATAAAACTACTGCTCATTTCTAGTGATTTAAGTGGGTACAAATGATACTGCGGGAAAGAATCTAGAAAGCGTTGTTAAAGATGACAAAATCTTGGATAGGTAACTAAGTGACACGGTGCACAGAGTTCTGGTCCAGAAGTCCTGAGTTCAAGTGTGACCTTAGCTGTGTGAACTGTGTGATCTTGCACAAGTCTTGACTATAAAATAGGGATAATACTATCACCTCCCTCCCAGGGTTTTTGTGAAGATCAAATAAGATAAAGCACTTAACACAGCAGCTGACACATAATGGATACTAGAAAAATGCTAGCTACTATTACTAGTATTATTATATTATACAAAGTATATATACATATATACAATATATACATAAATACAAGTGGTGATTTTATCGTTTGCAGCTCTTTGGAAACAACCAATAAATATCTTTGCAACTCTTCCTATGTACTATATACACTATACTAAGCACAAAGGAAAAGCAAACAGTCCCTGCCCTCAAGGAACTTACATTATAACAGGAGAAACAACATATGTGTGTGGATACACACATGTATATAAGCACATATGTGTATAATGTATGCGTGTATATGTGTGTGTGTATATATAATATATATATATATATATATATATATATATATATATATATATGATACATAAAAAGTGAGTTGAAGATTACTTTAGAGAGGAAGGTACTAGCATCTAGGAGTGTAATGGGCTGAAGCTGAGCAGAGCCCTGAGCACTTAAGGCTAATTAGCAATTGGACAATATTCTATTAATATATGCTTGGAGAAAGAATGGCCCTGCCCACTCTCTGTGCAAGTTTGATGTGTTGTATAGGAGATTGGGTGGAGATTTTAGGGGATGGAGCCAGAGTCACTGCTGGCCAGATTCCTGTCGCGATTGCTCTCACTTCGTATGGCCATTCCCATTCAGCTCCACAAAGAATAAAGATCAAGGACTTTCACTTATCCTGACTCTGGCTGATTTTAAAGTACCCTGGGTGCTAACTTGGTCATCACATAGGAGGACAAGAAAAGACCTCCTGAAAGGGTGTCATTGGAACTGAGTATTGAAGAATCTGGACAGAAGTTAGGAAGGAAGGCTGAATAACTTTAATAATATAGTGTTTGACAAACCCAAAGACCTCAGTTTCTGGGATAAGAATGCATTATTTGACAAAAATTGCTGGGAAAATTGGAAATCAGTATGGCAGAAACTAGACATTGACCCACACTTAACACCATACACCAAGATAAGGTCAAAATTGATTCATGACCTAGGCATAAAGAATGAGACTATAAATAAATTGGAAGAGCATAGGATAGTTTACCTCTCAGACCTATGGAAGAGGGAGGAATTTATGACCAAAGAAGAACTAGAGATCACTATTGACCACAAAATAGAAAATTTTGATTATATCAAATTGGAAAGTTTTTGTACAAACAAAACAAATGCAGACAAGATTAGAAGGGAAACAATAAACTGGGGAAACATTTTTACAGTCAAAGGTTCTGATAAAGGTCTCATTTCCAAAAAAAAAAAAAGGAAGTAAAGCTGATTCCCAGGTATGGAAATATGGAAAATAACAAGATTTTCCAAAAAGAAAAGGAATTTGGAAAGTGAATTAGATTTCTGGCCCATAACCTAAAATATAGGAATAGTCGACTCTTGGCCAGGAATGAAGTGTACCTAAAAAGAGCTGGTAGGAAATGAATCTGGCTGGAGTCTTAGGATTCTTATCAAAAGAACTTTTCATTCAAAGGGAAGAGGAAGGAGGAAATTGAGTAGTACAACCACTGATATAAATGCCATAGAGATTCACTTTAATGTAGGGAGAGAAGTAGCTGGTGAAATACAGTTAAACTCAATAATAATAATAACTAGTATTTATGTAGCACCTACTGTGTACCAGGTACTGTTCTAAGCACTTTGTAAATACTATCTCATTTGAGCCTACCAGAACCTTGAGCAGTTGATGCTATTATTATCACTTTCATTTTACAAATGAAGAAACTGAGGCAAATGGAGTTTAAGTGATTTGCCCAGGATCACATAAGAAGTGTCTGAAGTCATTTCTTCACTCCAGGCCCAAGACTCCATCCATTGTGCCACCTAGTTACCCAGAAATAAAACCAGTAGTCTTAAATTTCTATACATAAATACACAAAGTATAGGTAACAAGCAAGATGAACTAAAGATTCTAATGTAAAGATGTAAATTTTATTTCAGAGACATTTTTATGATTTAATGGGAAGAGAGAAGATTGAAATATAGATTCAGAAGGGTATACCTCATCCAAAACAAACTGAATAACATTGCATATTATCCAGAATAGTGGAGGGTATATGGATGGAAATTAGTGCAAGCAGGAACAAAAATGCTAATCATTAGACTATACTACAGACAGAAGTATACAGAAGGAGGAAATAGATGAAGAATTTAGGAAACAGGTCATCAGTATGGCATAGGGGCACTTAACCCTGATTGCCAAAAAAAATAAAAAATAAATTTAAAAGATCATGGAATACAGGAGATACTATTGGATTGGAATAAAGCAAAAACTCTCTCTCTCTCTCTCTCTTTCTCTCTCTCTCTCTCTCTCTCTCTCTCTCTCTCTCTCTCTCTCTCTCTTTCTCTCTCTCTCTCTCCCCCTGTCTCTCTCTCACTCCAATAAGGGTTAAGAGAAATTAGTTTCTGGGACAGAAACAATGAGGATATTAAAATGGAACATAATCATCCCATCTTAGAATTTATGATCGAGAAAAGCAAAACTGAGGTTAGTTTGGAGAAGATTTGGAGAAGAAACAGATTTCATGAAGTTCAGAAAAAGGATAATTAGAATTCTCCCCTTAGGGCAGATCAGAAAAGAAGAGATATATGAAAAGAGCTTAAGAATGAAATCCTAAAGACACAAAGGAAAAGAATTACAATGAAGACAGAACAGGAGAGTAGTATAAAGAGACCAATGTGGATGCACAGGGAACTCACCTCAACAAAATTTTTGACAAGTATAGAGAAGTTAGGAGCAGCTAGGTCACTCAATGCCAGGCTGAAAACTTATTTTCCTGAGGTAAAATCTGGCCTCAAACATTGACTAGCTGCCTGACCCTGGGCAAGTCACTTAACCAACCGTTTCCTCATCTGTAAAATGAGCTGAAGAAGGAAATGGCAAACCACTCCAATATCTTTGCTAAGAAAACCCCAAGAAGGATCACAAAGAGTGAGACACAACAGAAAAACAACTGAACAACAACAATACAAAAGATAAGACCATTAAACTGTGAGCACTTTGAGAGCAGGGGACTGCCTTTTTACCTTTCTTTGTTTTCTGGGTGCTGTCCTATGCCTGATGCATCGTAGGCATTTAGTAAATGTTTATTGACTAGAAACGGAAGGTGACCATGGATGAAGACTAAAGATAGGGTCCTATAAGAATGTTATGTTCCTAAATCTCCCAGTGGACCGAGTCTGACAAGGAAAGTGAGGAAGAACAAAATGGGGGCAAGGGACAGTTGGATGGTTTAAAACTGTTATGGGGAAAGGGAAATTCAATGAAGGAATGGGACTGCTCAACATGAGTTCTGATAAATTAAGAGAGAAAAAAGACAGCTGTTCAGCTTTTCTCTTGCTTATGTTCCCACCAAGGAGACTGACCTTTGGACTGACCTAGACCAAATATGGCCAAGAGGGAGTTAATACTTAAGGTAAGGAAGGAGATAGTAAGAGCATATCTAGGTGACCTTGATGAGCTCCAGTCACCAGATCCAGATGGATAGCATCCTCAGAGGCAAAAAAATATGACTGCTGAGTCTGTCAGTGAGCCTTAAATGATCATGGAGGAGCAGCTAGTTGCCACAATGGATAGTGTAGACCTGGAGTTGGATGATCTGAGTTCAAATCCAGCCTCAGACACTTGCTAGCTGTGTAACCCTGGGAAAAATCATTTAACCCTGATTGTTTAAAAAAATAAAAAATGAATAAGATCATGAAATACAGGAGAACTATAGGATTGGAATAGAGCAAATCTCTCTCTCTCTCTCTCTCTCTCTCTCTCTCTCTCTCTCTCTCTCTCTCTCTCACATCAGGGTTAAGTGACTTACCCAGGGACACATAGCCAGTAATAGTGGGTCTGAGACTGGATTTGAACTCAAACTCCTCTTGACTCGAGAGCCAATATTTTAGCCACTGCAGCATCATCTAGCTGCCTCCTTGATTTTCAAGAAAGGAAAACTATAGGCCACAAATTCTGGACCAATGAATGAAATTCCTGGCAAAATTCTGGAATATCAAGGACAGAGACTGCATGGCATGGTAGAGTGTTGGATTTGATGTCAGGAAAAAGCTGTCTTCGAATTCTGTAATTAGCACCTCTCCCCTGCTTGGCCTTTGGCATTCCCAGGTGAAAAAACTCCCTTTGCCAATGCAAGTGGTAAATTATAGGCAATTATTTAGGCAAGTTATAGTCTTAGAGACTTGCCTAGAGTACTGAGAAGTTAAGTGAATGGCCCAGGGTTACAAGGATCATCTGTGTCAGATGTAGCACTTGAACTCAGGTCCTCTTGACCACCACTCACTCTTCCCTTATACTGGTCACCTCTTTGCCTGTCATTACCCTCCTTCCATTCATTCAGGTTTGCAACCAGGAGTCATCCTCGATTTCCCCCTCACCCTCCTGTCCAATCAGTTGTCAAGTCTTATTCATTCTTCTTTCCCAACTCGTCCCGTGTCTGTCCTCTGCCAAACTTAGATCATGTAGTCACCACCATACTTTAGATATTCCTCATCCCTTCCCTGGACTATTGCAATGGCTTTCCAACCGATTCCCCCCTGCCTCAAGTTTCATCCTCCACTCAGCTGCCAAATGGATATTCCTAAATTAGAGGTCTGATCATACGATAGGTATGCCCCTTGATCATCCAGAATGATCATTATTGTTACATTTCTGTAGTGTTTTAAAGTTTGCAGAGTCCTTTCTATAGAAGAATGGAAACCATTGTGGACTTTCCCATTACCCTCTCTCCCACACTCTGTGTTCTAGCTAGCCTGCTTTGTTTGCCATTTCCCTGTATATCACAGCTTATCTCTTACTCTCACGGCTTTGCACAGGCTTCCCTGAAATACCTGGAATCACACTCCTATCTGACCGCTACCCTATAGAATCCCCGGCTTCCTCCAAAGCTCTTCTCGAGGATCACATCCCACAGGAAGCCTATCCTGATCCGTCTTTCTCCTGAAACTACATCTGTGGATTTTACATTTACTGAAGCGTGTGCAGATTGTGTTCCCCCAGTGGGATGTGAGCAAGATCCTTGAGGGCAGGGACTTGGGGATTTCCTTTGGAATTCAAATTATTGTGGTGCTTTTGTGTCCCCAGCACAGTATGTGGTACATGGTACACGGTAGTAGCTTGACAGATGTTTCTTGAACGAATGGATACACGCGTGCATGTAGGCGCTATGGTTTGAGGGATGCAGAGGTCAGTTTCCTTTTGGTCAGGCTTGGTCCATCAGAATACTCAGGGGAAGGTTTGTGTAAAGAACATCAGAAGCAGTGTTTCGGAAGGTTCTGGGTAGACGCTGAGCAAATGCTTAGTTGTAGCTTTCCTCCGAGTGACTTCTTCCTGACAAAACATTTACCATGTACCTTACAAAAATATGTCAAGTGTGCTCTAGGACCAGGGGAGCTCTTTGTACCGGGTACAACTGGTTACTAGACTAACTTGCCAAATATGTACTAATCCAGATAAGGCCAGAAGTAGCTCAGAGTCCTTGGGCAATGTGGGCATAGGCAAGTTGGGGGGGGGGGGCCACAATGTGAGCCACGTTGTCTAACAGAAAACTGAATAGGGTTCAGCTCACTGTCAATATGCAGTTTTTGTCTAAGGCATACATATTGATGGGCTAACGCAATTAGCTACCTATCCTACTATGTGCCAATGGCTGGGTAACATATATTTTTCATCTCGTAACGCACCAATACAAAAACTAAAATCAAGGTGATAAGACAGCAACTGGTATGCGATTAATAGAATTTTTCTGAATTTGGCATTTGTGTAGAAAGGAAAGGGTAGACAAAATTTTGGAGATCTTACAACCTCCTGGGTCTGAATATTAGGTGCAAATGGAAGCTGGCTCTAGAAGACATTTGCTAGGCAACAGGTACACATTTGAGTTTCTCTCATCTACTTGTATGTTTTCAGGTTAAGGTTCTTTGCATCTATGATGGCATGATCACATGGTTTGGGAAACGTATTACACGTTATCCTAAAGATTGATTTCCATTCTGTCATTGCTAGGAGAAGATATATTCAAGCCAAGATGATAAAATAGGACTTTTTGAGTTTGATTGTTCCCCCCTTGACTTAGTGGCACTGGTTCCTCAAACACTTCAAAGAGAAAAGGGGAAAAAGACTTTCCCTATTTGGAAAGGAGGAAGAATATTCCCAGAGAACCAATGGGGTACTGATAAATGTTTAACAAGTGAAACGACAGAGTTTCACCTGCATTATTAATATTTTCCCCATCACTTCCTTCAGTCTAGACTCTGTTAATTATATACTATCCTGTATGTTCTAATTATTTGCTGAAAATCCCAAAAGGAACATCTTTCTGCAAAGGTTTTAGTTACCCTTCTGCAAACCAAAGATGAGAAAGGAGCCATTGGTCTAAAATGGAAAGTAGAGTTCTCTTCTTTATGAATCTAGAACTCTTCCCTTTATGTTTTCTTTCTAGCTTTTGTAAGTTGGTCAAAGAGATTTAGCAGAAGGGGAAATTAAGATGACTAATCACATAATGTGGAGAGAATGTTATAGTCTCCAATGCAAATGTAATCCTTACTGTGCAAAGTGGAATGAAAATACTCAAATTCTCAGAAATGACCTAAATTGAGCCCTGATTTGTAACATTTGCCAATTTCTGAGATATAAATGCTCACATCAAAAATTAAGCAATCTGTTCTTGGTTGGTTTTTTTTTTTCCTTTCTCACGGTTTTTTCCCCTTTTTGACCTGAATATGAAACTATGTTTAGAAGAATTATATGTTTAATCTATAATGGATTACTTGCTGTCTTGGGAGGGGAGAGGGAGAAAAATTTGGAACACAAGGTTTTGCAAAGATGGATGTTGAAAACTATCTTTGCATGAATTTGGAAAAATAAAATACTATTTTTAAAAGCTGCAAAATTAAAAAAAAAACCTTAACAATCAGCTGCTCGAGTCAATATGAGCTGGTTCTGGCACACCCCTATGTATAATGATCATCAGAAAGTGCGTTCCAGAGACTTCTGGGAGAAAGAGAGAACTACTGTTATCCCTGGAGATGAGAGAAGCTAGTCCTCTCCTTAGGGTCAAAGCAATCTGGCTCTCAAACAGAAAGATATTATCTATATCACTGACTTTATCTATGAGCCCTCAAGGCCATTGTATTCTACAATGTGTGTGTTTGTGTCTATGTGTGCATAATCTGCAAAGCTTTATGAATGGCAGCTACTCCTACCACTACGCATTTAACAGCGTTTGTGTGTAAGTGACAAGATAATTCAATAGTATGTCATATCAAGGGAAATTACTGAAAATAATACTGATTCTAGCTAAAAGAAGATTTAACAAAGAAAGAAAAATCAGATTTTAGTTGGCAGTATAAAAGTAATACTGATCCAAAGTACGGGGCTGCAGATGGAGTGTTGGACCCAGAGTCAGGGAACCTGAGTTCAAGTATTACTCTAGATATATCTCACTTGTGTGATTTAAGCATTTAACAGAAGGGACTCCGTTTCTTCATCTATAAAATAACTAAGTTGGATTCAATGACTTAAAGGTTTCTTCATGATCTAAATCTGTGGTTCTGTGTACCTATGATCCTAATTAAAACTATTCATGTAAACTTTTTAAAAATTTATTTATAATTCCCAAGAAGTAAAATAACTTCTGTGTTTCATTAACGATGTGTTGATTTTAGTTTTGTTGCATATTTTATTTGATTACAATAGGAAATTCTACCTCTATATGTTTGATATCATAATTTGTTGTTCGTTTACGATTCTTTAATGCCAAATCAAAAATCAAAATCGGAATGCTGCTTACAACATCCCTACCAAAAAAGGAAAAAAGAATCGGGCAGGTTCAGAAGAATGCTGGGGAATGAAGTTGAGTTGGACGGCTCCTGCCATAGAAGCTCTGAGATCATAGCAATCTTAAATGTGGATAGCAGCACTGGGGTGGGGGGTGGGGGGAATGCTGTTACCAATAGTCAATAGGGGCTTGAGGAACTTGGGGTTTCCACTTTAAGACTTGGTAACATCTGTGCCCCCAAACATCACATACTGATAGCAAGGGGAAAGGGAATGAAGAGAAGGAACTCCATTGTAAGAACTGGAGAGAAATATGGGAAGAGGACTAAAGGCAACAAGACATATCAAAAACTTTATTTCTTATTGGAAATCATTTATGCCACTGGGGAAGTCTCAAATCACAAGATACTAATTGGCAGAATCATAATGATTATCTAATTCCATCTCATTTAACACATGAGGAAACTGAGACTCGTGGAGGTACAGGTTAGACTACATCATCTCTGAGCCATCCAACTCTGAGAATGTATGATTCTAGGAAGTGACTTATTCAAAGTCACACATAGCATCCTAACTCTAGAGCTAAAAGGGTCCTCAAGGACCAACTAGTCCAATCCCCTCATTTGACAGAGGAGGAAACAGAGGTCCGGGGAGGGGAAAGTAATTGTCCGAGGTCACACATAGGATCCTAGATCTGAAGCTAGAAGGGCTCTCATAGGCTGAAAAAAGAAAAATGAGGCCCAGAGAAAGTAAAGAAAGTGGTCCAAGATCATAATAAGATCCCAGACCTAGAGCTTTTAGAAAGGTCTTCAGAGGCCATTAAGCCTAACTCCCTTATTTTATTTTTGCTGAGGCAATTAGGGTTACATGACTTGCCCGGAGTCACACAGCTAGGAAGTATTAAGTGTCTGAGGTCGGATTTGAACTCGGGTCCTCCTATGGAGACTGAATGTGGATTGAAGAATAGTATTTTCACCTTTTTTGTTTGCTTGCTTTTTCTTTCTACAAGTTTGCTCCCTTTTGGTCTGATTTTTTTCTTGCACAAATATGAAAATAGATTTTAAAGGATTGCATATATTTAACCTATATCAGATTGCTTGCTGTCTTGGGGAGAGGAGAGATAAGGGAGGGACGGAAAAAAATCTGAAACACAAAGTCTTACAGTAATGAACACTGGAAACTACGTGTATTGGGGAAATACTCCTGAGCAGGGAAAAAAGGAATGTTGAAAACGACCATAAAATTACTGAAAACAATTTTAAAACATAAAAAAGAAACTTGAATCCTAGAAGACATCACCTCCTTACCCTGTGCCTTCCCAGCATGGTGTGTTCCTTTTCTCATGGCCCCCAACATAGTGGTTCTTGAGGGGACATAGTGCTCACTTCCTATTGTCACATCCAAAATCTACCTCTGCAGGAGAAATTTCTCCTCCACTAAGGTTCTCTTTATTCAGATTTATCATTCATCCAGATCCTGTTGGCTGTTACCTACCAGCCTCCTTTTTCTTTTTTTTAATTATTATAGCTTTTTATTTACAAGTTGTATGCATGGGTAATTTTGCAGCATTGACAATTGCTCCAACTTTTTCCCTCCTTCCTCTCATCCCCTCCCCCAGATGGCAGCTTGACCAATACATGTTAAATATGTTAAAGTATAAGTTAAATACAATGTAAGTATACATGTCCATACAGTTATTTTGCTGTACAAAAAGAATCAGACTCTGAAATAGTATATACAATTAGCCTGTGAAGGAAATCAAAAATGCAGGCGAACAAAAATAGAGGGATTGGGGATTCTATGTAGTGGTTCATAGTCATCTCCCAGAGTTCTTTCCCTGAGCGTAGCTGGTTCAGTTCATTACTACTCCATTGGAACTGATTTGGTTCAGCTCATTGACTAGCCTCCTTTTTCAAAAAAATTAGCACCTGGCTCCCAAATATCCTTGATACTTCACTGAATTTCAGAGTTCCAACCTCAGTGGCCATCTGGGTGGGAGGGTGGGAGGGAAGACTCTTTTTCAAAACCTCATTCAGCCTCTGCTCCATCGTGTCCCAAGATGGGGCTCTACACATTTCCCAAAGCAGTCCAATCCACATTGTGATAGCGCACATGGGTAGGAAGCTTTTCTGGGAGTTAATCTGTGATTTTCCTTTTTGCAACCTACCCTGTGTTTCCTCTGGTTCTGTCCAATGGAACCAAATGAAACGTGTCTAATTCTTGTGTAACAAAAGCTCTTTACATATTGTTTTCCCCCAGTAGAATGTGAGCTCTCAAGGGGCAGAAGCTGCTTTATTTAGCCTTTCTTTGTCTCTCTAGTGCTTAATGGCAAAGCTGGGAGTTCCATGAGAAAACTCCCTGACATGGCTCTGATATGGATTCATCTACTTTGGCTTTCTTATCATAGCCTCTGCCTGGATACTTGATTGATTGATTGATTGATTGATTGACAACTTCTCAAATACTCTGGCTTCTTACTTCATCTACCTCCTCAAATCACATGACTGTTTCATTTATTTTATCTCAGTCACTCTCAAGGATGGTTACATCTTAGATCTTCAATATGCACAACTGAGTGTGACTTTAATCAAATCATTTCTCTCTGATTATAATGGGATTGGAGGTATGGGGAGGGAGAAGGGAACCAACATTTATTAAGCGCCTATAATGTGCTTTACATTTCACATTGTGCTAAGTGCTTTACACATATGATCTCATTTGAGACTCACAACAACCCTGGCATGGAGGAGCTGTTATTACCCCCATTTTACAGATGAGAAAACTAAAGCAGAAGGAGGCAAAGTGACCTGCCCAAGGAGAAAATACCAGAGAAAGAAGCAGAAATGAAGAGATGAAATGATTACCAGACCGTACCAGGAATCGTCGGAGGCAGAAAAATAAGACAATATGAGGCAATGGAATAAACTCAGAGCTTGCCTTTCATTGATACTCTTAAGCTACATGCACGTACTCTGTGGATCCTGAAGAACTTGCAAGAGAAAAGAATTGCTGGATTGTCTAGGGGCTCAAGAATGGTTTCTTTTTGTTTTTAATAAGATTGTTCTATGTTCCATTCCTTGTTATCTTGTTACAGACGAGGAAAGTGAAGGTGTTACTGAACTGGCTGGAGAGCTCCCCAAACAAACCAAAGTCAGGTTATCCTGAGGTAGCCCTGAGTGAAGAAATAAACTATGGAACATAATCTTATTATTACCACTGTCTCTCAATTTGAAATTGGTCCATCTGTGCTCAATTAACACGAGTTACGATTCCATCTCTTCTTCTACCTCCCACTTCTTAAATCTCTTCTTGATCCCGCCCCTGACTCCATCCCTTCTAGTTCTCCTGATCTATTGCTCTCACTTTGACTTTCCTTTTTTCCTTTCACCATCTTTGATCCCCATGATTGATTAGTTTAACTAATCACTATCCTCCACTCTTGAATCCTTTCTTCCCTTATTCTTTTATCAATTGTTGTGGAAAACACTGGGTTTTTTCAACATCCATCTTCTCTGCTCTTATTCAAATACTGCTGGATTCATATGGAGAACAGTGCAGACTACTTTTATTATAAATGTAATAATGTTAACTAATCTCAATAGGGTTCAAGGAGCTGAACGCTTGTGTTCTCCCCTAATTACTTCATTATCATATTCTCACAAGCCAGCTCTTCTCAAGCACCCCACAATATCCTTTTCTCTGTCTTCTTAACAAAGAACTCTTCCTTGATTTAACTTGACTTAAAAAAAAAATGAGACCCTCTACCAAGGACTTCCTCAGTCCTTAGGTAATTACTTGTAGGGGAGAGTCTGTTCCAAACTCCCTACTCCAAAACCCTTTTATAAGATCCCCTTTCTCCTCTTGTCCACTCTTTGAAAGACAGAGCTTGCCCTTTTAATCATACCCTCTATTTCACATTCAATACAATACTGAGCCTAGAACCAGGAAGATCTAAGTTCAAATGCAGCCTCAGACACTTATATGTGACCTTTAACTTCCATCTGACTCAATTTCCTCAACTATAAAATAAGGATCATAAAAGCATCTCCATTCTGGGATTGTTATGAGGACCAAATAAAGTGATATTTATAAAGCACTTAGCACAATGCTTGACACACAGTAGGTGCTATATAAATGCTTTTTCTCTCCTCCTTTCTCCTTATTAACTACCATAGGTACTTTATAAAAGCTTATTACCTTCCTTTCTCATGAACATGCCTATTTCTCCCTCATCCTTTAAAAAATTTTTGGGGGCTTACTGTCCTCTCAAACTATTATCTTATAACTTCTCCCTTTCACAGCCAACCTCCTAGAAAAGGTTGTCTCTACTCGTTCCCTCCATTTCCTCACCTCTTACAATCTGACTTCTGACTCCACTATTCTACTAAAACTGTTCTCTCCCCATCATTTCTTTAATCCTAAATCTTCCGACCTATTCTCAGCCATCATCCTACCTGATCTCTCTGCATCTACTTTTTAGACTACAAAATCACACCTCAACTACTGTCTCATCCTGGAAATTCCCCCAGTATACAGTTGTTCACCCAGGAACTCAATGCAGCCTTCTCACTCTGAAATATCCGTCTCCCAGATAAGCTCCTTTCTCCCACTGGTGAATTCTTCCCGGAGCCTCCATTTTGTGAAGGGGTCCAGGTTGTTAGTTTTCCTTTCCCTCCCAGCTATTCTCCTGGATTTTCTGAAGTTACATTGGATGCCTTAATCCATAACCCATTTATCGCTGTGGCCACCCTCCCCTCCACCACCAGTTTTTCCCTTTCTTGTTTTGTAAACTCCTTATCTTTTCGCTTTTACCTCTTGCCTCTTTCTTGGATAAGCTTTTCTCCCAGCTTCAGTGACATTGGTTTTTCCCAGGTCCCCTCCTCCCTGAGTACTCCTCAGTCTGTCTGCCTTTTGTTGGCTAATTATATGTGTCCCACACTATCTGCATGGGGACCCCGCCCCAAAGATCTATCCTGGGCTCTCTTTTCTTCCCTCTCTTCATTTTTTCTTGTAATCTACCCAGTTCCCAAGAGTTCAATTATCATCTCTATGATAATGGAAAAAGAGGGAGGAGAGGGGGAGAGAGGAAATGACTATGAAATCTATATATACACCACTAATGTCTCTCTTAGGGCAGCTTTAGGTGGCACAGTAAATAGCACAGTCTACCTACGGTCAGGAAGACTTGTCTTTGTGAGTTCAAAGCTGGGTTCAGACACTTACTAGCCGTGTGATCCTGGGTAAGTCCCTTAATCTTGTTTGACTCAGTTTCCTTTTTTGTAAAATGACCTAGGGAAGGTAATGGCAAAGTTCTGTAGTATCTTTGCCAAGAAAACATCAAATGATGTCATGATGTTGAGATCCAATAGGAACCCCCAAAATATTGGGGTTCCAGACCATTATCAAGAGGTGTCTCAAAAGAATTTGCAGTCTCAAACCCATCTCCGAGTCAAGGGGCAAAGTTTATTGTAATTGTAACAGCAGTTAGGGGGGGCCGAATTCCAGAAGAAATTAGCAAAGAACCAGGAATGAGAAAGCAAATTTATAGAGACCAGGTGTTTCATGTCACTGATGTGCTGATTTTATGGCTTAAAGAGGGAGTTGAAGAGTGGTCTGGTTCTTGTGAAGATGCAAAACCCATAGCTCTCTGGGCAGAGCTCATGGATGGGGGAGAGAACCTTCCAGAGGTATATTTTTAGGCCTGAAATTTCACTAGGTCAAGTGGCAGGCACTCCACGTTGTTCTCTGCCTGCCTCAACTTTAAGCACCTCGTTGTTGTTGCTCGTTAGTCTCTGTTATCACTGACCAACAAGCTGTTATCTGTCAGCCAACAATATCTGTAGGCTCAGCATCCTGGTCATAGAGAGTAAAGTGGGGCAGAAGAGCCTAAAGGAAGAAATATATCATGTCCAGCTGAATCACTCCCAAGGCCAAGTGAACTTAGGTTATTGCTACATCCTTTTTAAGGGCTGCATCACATTAATGAAGAGGGAACTTTATGTAGATATGTATGTGTGTGTTTATATGTGCATATGTATATAGATATATATGATTATGTATTTTCATATGTATATATGTGTACATATGTGTAGATATAATCTTTTCTGAGCCCAGGAGCCACATTGCCAGCTGTCCGATGAACATGTCCCCCTGGTTTTCCTCCTTCAGACTTCCCAGTTTCTGTTAAGAGCACCACCATCATCCCAGGCATTCAGTTTCTTGATCTCAGGGAAATCCAACCTATTATCAACATTTGTCCATTCTTGCTCCACATCTCCTGCCTCTGTTCTGAATATTTCTCTCCACTAAAATGGTTAACACCCTAGTTCAGGCCCTAATCATCTTTTACCAGGACCATTGCCGTATTGAGGTGTGAGAAACAAGGGCACGAGAATCTCAGGCTCAGTGCCGGAAGTTCTTTGGCAAAGGATTGCCAAGCCCAAATGTAGGCAAGGTTTGCGGCAAAAATGGGTTTATTACTCTGAGAAGAAAATATCATCATCAGTGGGCAAAGTCCTGTTAGGATCTGTAGCCGAGATGTGTTTTCAGGCTTTTGTTATATGGGATTTCTGTGGGCTCAAGCTAGGGAGCAATTGGAGGGACTAATTTTCAATCCAATAGAGGATGGTGATTACGCACCAGGCCAAGATCTCCAATTGAATAGGAGGAGATTACTATCTGGGAGTTTCCCCTAAGAAGAGGAGGGTGGGGCCCTTCCCAGAGAGCTTTAAGATTTCTAATCCAGGACTACCCTTCCCCCAAAGATCACAGTTTACATCATTAACTTCTTTTGGTTTTTGATCTGTGATTTCATTGGTGAGGACTCTTAGAAAATTTCCTCTACCAGTGCAAGCTGTCACCTTCTCTGAAACATCTATTCTTCAAGAGTTGCCTACAACACTGAGGTTAAGTGACTTGCCCAGGGTCACACAGCCAAGGTGGGTCACTGCTGGAACTTGAACCCAGGTCTTCCTGTCTTTGGCTCTTTATCCACCAAGTTATGCCGACTCTGAGATAGTCTCTTCATTTGGTATCTCTATCTGTAGTCTCTACTCCTCTCCAAACCCATCCTCAATATACATGCCAAATTCATATTCCTAAAGCACAAATCATAGTCCCTCCCCTGCTCAATAATCATCAATGGCTCCCTATTGCCTTGCAAGATAAAATAAACCTTTTTATTTTTATGTTTGAGATCTTCCACTATTTGGCTCCAGTCTCCCTTCCTAGGCTATTCCATCAGCTCCCTTCATGTCTCTACATTCTAGCCAAAACAACCTCTTTACTATTCCCCAACCTCAACATTTGAGCTCCTACCTCTAGGGTCTTGAGTGGAGTGACCCCATGGCTGCATTGCTGCAGGAACATGTCAGCATCACCTTCCCTTTCAACCATTCCAAATTTTCTTCAAGGCTCAGATCAAGTACCACCTCTAACACAAGATCTTCTCTGATCCCCTCAGTTGATAATGTATTCTCTCCTTCTCCCCTTCTCCCCCCCTCTCTTTCTCTCTCTCTCACTCTCATTCCTCCCTTGTTTTCTTTCTTCCTCTTTCCATCTTCTCCCCTTCCCTCTCTCTGCTTTTCCTTCTCTCCATCTTCTCCTTCTCTCTGTCTCCTTTTCCCTCTCTCTCTTCCCTCCTCCCCCTCCTCAAAATACTTTATAATCTCTTATTTGTGTCCATGATATATAATATAAGCTGCACCCTTCTTGATGGAAGGGATTGTTTCTCAAGCTTCCTTCCAGTATTTAGCAATTTCCAATTAGAAAGTTTAATTGAAGAAGTTTGAGGGTCAAAGTTCAAGAGAAGCTTGAACTTTTTTGGCCACTGAAAACTCTCCCAAACATTCTAGTTGGCTTATATTGTAAGGAAAATATATAAATAACTTATTGAATCATTGATACCACTTCTAATAACTTTTTTTTAGAAATCACTAAGTGAACCTATAAAATTATACTTTCTGTATCAAAGCTGGTCACAAGCTACTCAGGTAATCTAGGGTTAGGAGCTCTTAGGAAATCGCTGTTGTGGCAGTTTCAAATTCCCTGAGGCTAGAACAGCTGGCAATCTTTCAGGACCTTTCATCTTTGTATAAGCCCAGAAACCCAAGTAATGGATATGTTGTTCTGAATCAAAGGAAAAATTATTGATGCTAAAATGCTGCAAATTTGATTGGGGGGTGAAGATGGCCTAAGTATTTCCAATTGATAATTTCTGTATTTTAAACATAATCTTAAAAATATATGTAGTATTTGTTTAAAATACTTCCTCTCTCAAGTTTATCATCAATTTACTGGGTAACCAGTCCAATGACATTTGGGAGACCTATATTATACTCTTGGGCCTTCCACCAACTTGCTATGTGTCCTCTATTCCGAAAAAATAAGAGAGTTCATCTATTCCAACCCCTTTGTTAAAGGCCAGTCCCTTGATAGATTGGGGTCAAAATTGGCATGAAACGAGACACTCACAATCTATGTAACAGTTTATCAAAGAATATTTATTTAACCATGATAAGGAAAGAATATTCCACAAGGAGACTATGTTAATTCAGCTGCATGAAACCTCTCTGCCTCTGAGTTGCCCATGTCAAGCATCAGAGTTCCTCATGGCTTTTGTACAGGAAGTAATGTCAGTGGTTTGAATCTCTAGTCTCCTGAGCTAATGAAGTTTTGAAGGTATTTTTTAATTTCTTTTAAAGAAATAACTAATCCATGGCAAGGGACTCTGCTATATAGTCCTACCACACTCCACCCCTTTGTGGCAAGACTTTTTTTAACGTAAAAAAAAAAATTTCTTTTAGTATTTTGTTTTTTCCAATTACATGTAAAAACTAATTTTAACCTTTGGGTTTTTTATTTTAATTTTGAGTTCCAGATTTTCTCCCACACTCCCATACCTCCCTACTCATTGAGAAAGCAAGCAATTCAATACAGGTTTTATATATATGCAGTCATATAAAATATATTTCCATATTAGGCATTTTCTGAAAGAAAGACCAAAAAAAAAAAAATAACAAGAAAAAATAGAGTAAAAAAACAGTATGCTTTGATCTGCATTCAGATTTCTTCAGTTCCTTCTCCGAATATGGATGGCATTTTCCTTCATAGAGTCCTCAGAATTGTCTTGGATCATTGTATTGCTGAGAATGATTAAGTCATTCACAGGTGAGCATCAGACAATATTGCTGTTACTATGTGCAGTGTTCTGATTCTGCTCACTTCACTTTGGATCATGGTTCTGCTCATTTTACTTTATCAGTTTGTGTAAGTCTTTGCAGGTTTTTCTGAAACCATCCTGCTCATCAATTCTTCTAACTCAATAGCACCCCATCACAAACAACTTGTTCAGGCATATCTCAATCAATAAGTATCCCCTCAGTCTCGATTTCTTTGGGTGGCAAGGTCTTAAAGGAAAGTTGAAACTTCGAATCCTTTAAGTGACTTTTGGGCTATAACTAGACAGCCCTGATTTCCTGGATACATGAAATTGGTTGGTTGTTCCATTCTTGAAGAGGATAAAAATGACATCACTGTGTTAGCTGAGTTATAATGTGTCTGACCATAGCGGATTAGGCCAATATGAACTCAGAATGCTCTGCCACAGGATGGGTACAACAAGTAGTCCCTATGAACATTTGGGATGGATTCTCTAACTTTGCAATGATAGAGGAGGAAAAACTAAACCAGAAAGATAACAAGTAATGGGATGGCTCTTGAAAGAGGAGCAGGAAATAAAAGAAGGAGGCCCAGAAATCCAAGATTTTGCCTCTTCACATAGTCCTAGATCTAAGTAATCTGGTCTATGGAGTGGGCGATGCCCACTTTTGCAGTTCACAGAGTTTACGGTGGATCCCTGGAGACGAAGCAGTGACCATAAGTGGAAGCAACAACAGAAGCATAAAGGCTAGGGTGAAGAAAATGACGTATCCATCAGTGATAGAGTCTCATCACAGGTTGGATCACCTATAACAAGGCAGCTAAGAAGTTGTTGCCACCTTGTAGGCAGCCTATCCCAATGCTACAGATGATAGCAAGAATCTTCCTCCAAGTCCTCTCTGGAGAGGAGCTATCCAATGGCCACTGGATATCTTTCTGATAGTGATATGGAGGGGTTCTATCAATTCCAGATTATGGCAAAAAAAAAAGGGGGTGTGACTACACTAAGCCTGTTTTGGCCACCATCGATGACAGTGCCTGCTTTGCTAGGCTTTGTCTCTGAGACTAGGGTCTGTGCTGTTGCCTCCTGCCCTGCCTGCTGCAGCTTCTACTAAGGCCAGCATCACTGCCACCTGCTGCTAGGACCAAGTGCTACTTCCTTGTTCCAGGGCTTGGCAATGCTGCCATTGTTCTACCCCGTCACAGTAGTAGCATTGCCAAAATCCAAGGCATTCTTGCCCCTAGCTGGTCCACAAGATTTAAAAATTTTTATTTATTTATTTAACACAAATACAAAATAGAAAAAAAGACTAGAAAAAGAAAAAAACCAGTGCCATGTACATAACAGAACACGAGAGGATAATATGAAACAATAAATTTCAAGAAAGCCTATATAATAAATACTACACATTGTGTTCAGAGCTGTCCATCTTTTCTTTGCTTCCTTGTAGATTTTCTTTTGTTCCCTGTTGTGCAATTTACTTTATTCTTTTCCCCTTCCTCTCCACCTCCCCCAAGAAGGCTACAATTAAGTGCACGGTCCATCACATTAACGAGGTCAGGATGGCTTGGACAATTCATCGCAGAAGAGTTGGGGCCAAAAAAGCCAGAGCTTGGGTTTCTCCTTCTGTCAGTGCTCATTCTCTGCACTGCAACAAATACTTCTGGCTGCCTGGCAGTCCATATTGAGAGACCTAGGAACTCCTGATGTCTGGAACTCACTTGGCTGGCCCCTGTGCTAGAATGGTCCAGTTCTGGATCACCTCCCTATGCATAAAGAGATACAAAGCGAAAACCAAAAAGACAAAAAACCAGAAACTCCTTTTGGCTAGCGTATGTGTGCTGTCTGCCATGTGCAAACAGAAATGATTTTCTGCCAGGGTAAGAGAGAGTGCCTGGAATTTGAGCTTCACAGAGGCCTCTTATTTATCCCTCAGTGGAAGTGAGAGGCAGATACTTACAGAAAGACAGAGAGATGGAGAGAAAAACAGAGACTGAGACAGAGAGAAACAGAGAGATAAAGAAACTGAAAAAGAGAGACAAAGACTGAAAATGGAGAAGGAAACAGATACAGAGAAAATGAGAGACTAAAAAAGAGAGACTGAAAGATACACAAAATCTGACAGAGACAGACACATACAAAGTGTGAAAGACTAAGAGGTTAAAAAAATGAAAGAGAAGTGGGGGGGGCTGAGAGACAGAGAGACTGAGAAAGAAAAAGAAACAGAGAGATAATAGTATCAGAACAAGAACAAATGTGTCTCTCTATTCAAACTGATGCAGCTCCACCTATCATGGGCTACATTTATCCACATCCCCCATCTCTGAAAGGTCTAAGGGTCTTGGGGAAGATCAAACATTGTCTTCTCAAGTGCCTCCCCAGAGCCTCTTAGCAAGCACCTGCATGTGGGAAAGATCTCAGTGGCCTCTAAAATGTCCCAATGTCCCCCCACAACTCCCACAGTACAGGTTTATTTTCCCTCCTTCCCTATTCACGTGTAAATCTCACAGTAGCAAAAGTCATTCCTTGTAAACTATCAAGAAACATTATCCATAATTTCCTTAAAGCGTGGAGAAGCTTCAGATTTTCTTTTTCTGCTGGGAAAAAACCCAAATCCAAACAAACCCCAAACAACAACTTCCCATCCCCCTAATTCAACCTTGTTCTGCTTTTGAAATCCAAATCGAATTCTGAGGAAATCCCTTAATAGAACTTGGAGAGGGTTTAAATCATTAGACTGGAAGCTAGCGAGCCTCCACGATTGATACACCTGGAGATTATAACCATCAAATGCAAAAATCATCTAAATTAAATCAACAATAATAATAATTAATAATTAAACCAACAATAAGGGTCAGTGAGAGCCGAGTTCAAAAATGACCTGAGACACTAATTGTGTGATCCTGGGCAAGTCATTTAACCTCTGCCTCAGGTATCCTGAAATTTAAAATGAAAGCATTTATCTCCTAGGATTGTTGCAAGGATCAAAAAGGATGTTTGTAAAACACTTTTGCCTGGTACATAATAGGTGCTTAATAAATGCTTGTTCCCTACCTTCTCTTCCATCCTACTGTAATTCCCTTTGGGCTATAGAGATGCTAAAAATACAGAACACATCCCCATCTATTTGCAGAGTGGGTATAGAGTTTGTATTTGAAACCCCCAGAAGTGAGGGTTTGTGGGATGTTCCATAGTACGTGCTCGTTCTGAGGATCCAATGCGATGTTTGCAAAGCACTTTGTAAATCTTGAAGTGCCATATACTGTGCTTGGAATATTCAGTGCTCACCCACATCACCACCTGCGTGTCCTTTCAGCTTCTCCAACCGAACTCATCCCAAACTGATCTCAGCATCTTAGCACTTGAACTCTTGCCTCCTCCAAGCATTCCGATTTCTGGTGAGAATGCTATCATCTGCCCAGTAATCCAGCCAGGCTCACAGCTTTGGATCGGCCCGGTTCCGCAGTCTCTCCCTCTCGTCTCTTACCAAATCAGTTGGCGAGGTCTATTTCGGCAGCATTTCTTACCTTCGTCCTTTTCTCTTTACATTCATCTTTGTGAACTTTTGTGTTCCAAATTTTTTTCCATCCCTCCGGTTTCCCCTCTCGTCTCTAACAGTATTACTCATCCTTCGTATTCAGAGAATACATGATATCATGGGGTGACGTCTCGACTCTCAAGTGAACTGGCTTTAAGTGAGGCCGAATTGCACAAAGTCATCAGCCTCACTCACACAGACACCACATTGTCACATCTTTCCTAGATTTTATTTTTGGAGGCATCGGGGTTAAGTTACTTGCCCAAGGTCTCACAGCTATTAAATGAACTCAAGTCCTCCGGATTCCAGGGCCATTTCTCTATCCACTGTGCCACCTAGTTGCCCCATATTTCCTAGATTATTTCAAAACCTCACAAAATTAAGACTTTGAGAGCAGAGAGATGAGTGATTATGTGGTCCAAGTCATACCTTAAAAAGTCCTTCTTCAACACAACTGTCAGGTAATCCATCATTCAGCCCCTGGTTAATGTCCTCCAGTGGAGGCTTTAAGCCTCTCCTGGCACTGCGTCTTCATTTTGTAAACTGCAAAATACTCAGTATGATATGAGGAAAGACTTCCTAACCATTCTAGTTATGCAAAAGTGGAACAGGCTGACCCAAGAGCTCATGGGTTCCATCTTTTTGGAACCTTTGTTCCCCTCTCAGCTCCGTTTCTGAATTTTGTGCCTCAGAATCGGGTCTCTGCTACTCTCTTATCCTGTAACTCTCCTCAATGCTTGGGGCCTCCTTACCCTGGAACATGCAACCCTTCCTGTGAGCTTCTGACCCTGAAGCATCCATCTGCTGGGATTGCCCTCTTCTAGCACTGGAAATTTCCTCCTGGAGTCCCCATTTTGTGGCTGGCCTTCGTCATCCTCCTGGCCCAGTTCCTGACTTTTAGACTTCAAGAAACATGTCCTCATGATGAGTACTGTCGCTTTTCAGCTCCTTTTTTCTGTTTTAGCTTTTCCAAATAGAATGAAAGCTTCTTGAGGACAGACATTGTTTGCTTCTATTTGTACCCCTAGCCCTCAGCATGGTGCATTGCACATAATGAGCACTTACTAAATGCTTCTTTCTTTTCTTCTTTAAGTCTTTCCTCTTTTCCCTCCTCCCTCCCTTTTTTCCTCCTTCCCTCCTTTCCTTCCTCCCTTCCTCTCTTCCTCCTTCCCTCCCTTTATCTTCCTTCCTTCTGTTTTTCCTTCCTTCCTTCTGTTTTTCCTTCCTTCCTTCTTCCCTTTCTCCCTCCCTATTTTCCTCTTTTCCCTCCTCCCTCCCTTTTTTCCTCCTTCCCTCCTTTCCTTCCTCCCTTCCTCTCTTCCTCCTTCCCTCCCTTTATCTTCCTTCCTTCTTCCCTTTCTCCCTCCCTATTTTCCTCTTTTCCCTCCTCCCTCCCTATCTTCCTTCTTTCCTCTTTTCCCTCCTCCCTCCCTTTTTTCCTCCTTCCCTCCCTCCTTCTCTCCCTCTCTCTCTTCCTCCTTCCCTCCTTTCCTTCCTCCCTTCCTCTCTTCCTCCCTCCCTCCTTCTCTCCTCCCAAAAAGATGGAACCCATGAGCTCTTGGGTCAGCCTGTTCCACTTTTGCATAACTAGAATGGTTAGGAAGTCTTTCCTCATATCATACTGAGTATTTTGCAGTTTCCAATCATAGCTCCTCATCGAACTCACTCCCCCCCTCCTTCTCTCCCTCCCCCCCTATCTCTCTCCCCCCATACCAAACAAGTATAATCCCAAGCAGGAACTGCTAAGAGGCTTCTCCTCCCAGTCTCAAGAGAAGCCCAGGGTTCCCAGGAATTGTAGATCCTAATCTAATCCCCTTTCCAAAGGATCTTCCTCTCCTCTCCCTCTTGGAAAGACAGAGAGGTTAATTGGGAGTGAACTAGAACTCATGGGAGACACTTGTGGCCTGCAGTTATTGGGAATGCATCTAATTGTTTAATATAGCAGAATATTTCATAATGGCCCCAAACTCTTGTTACTAGCTTCCTTTGCTATTACTTTTACCCCTTCCATAGCACAGGGTTTAGGGGCACAGAAGCCCCATAATCTGGAAAATCTGTGTTGGATTTTTTAGCCTTCATACCAGAGAAGAAATCTGAATTATTATGGTATTAAAAACGCCGATACCGTCCAATAACCATACAGTATACTTCAGCCTTTCGGAGCTCCTAAGCTTTCTCTGTGTCAACCGCAGCTTCTGCAAAACTCCTCAAAAATTCCCATTTCAACTTCTTAGGCCAACCCTCAACATTGAAACCATTACAGGGAAAGGCACGGCGTGGACGGCATAATTGTACTGCGCTGCCCTTGCTTTGAAGGCATTTGGCATTTGACTTGGTCGGGATAAAGAGATGTAGTGATGGTAGCACAAACCAAGCCAAAGAGTGATTTATGGGAATCATCCCCCCCAAAAAATAAAACCTGATCCATGTAAATTCAGTGATTGGGATTCAGAATCATGCATTAACATTATCGGTGTACCTGCGATATAGCCCATATGGAATGTAAGCTCCTGGAGGGCAGGGATTGTTTGGGCTTTTCCTTTCATCTTCTCCATCTACAGCAGAACCTTGCACGTAGTAAGTGGATGTTTATACCATTTGGTTTTATGTCATTTCTATATATGCCTCTATTACATTTAAATGTCTATCTGTATGTTTATAATACCCATATACTCCTCTTATTCTTGCTCCAGATATATGTATATAACACATACATAAACACATGTACATATATACAGACATGTACATAGTATATATGTCTGTATGCATACATACATACTGTTGGGGTTTAAGGGGGACCACAAAAATTTTGGGGTTCTGGACTAGTGTCAAGGTATCTCAAAAGAACCTCCAAGTTCGGACCCATCTTCAAGCCAAGGAGCAAAGTTGAGTATAATCGTCATGCCGATTAAAGCAGCTAAATTCCAAAAGAAGTTAGCAAAGAACCAGGAGCGAGAAGAGAAATTTCTAGGGAAAAGTTAGAGAAACCAGATGCTTCGTGTCATAGATATGCTGATTTTGTGACTTAGGGCTGGAGTTAAGAAGTGGTCTGAGTCTGACTTTGTGCATGGATGTAGTACCCATAGTTCTCAAGACAGAGCTCACAGGGGATGGGGAGGATCTTCCAGAGGTGTGTTCTCAGGCCCGAAACAACACTGAGTCTAGTGGCAGACACCCAGTTTTATTCCACACCTGTGTCAATTTTAAGCACCTCATTATTGTTGCTCATTAGTCTCAGAAACCTTGTTATCACAGCCCCACAGGCTGTTATCTTATTTACAACCAGTGATATTTGTGGGTTCAGCATCTCGGTTAGAACAAAGGCTATCATTTGTAACTAGATCACTCCCAAGGCGGGGAACCTCAGGGTTATTGCTACATCCTTCCTAGGAGCTTGATGGGTTACAACAGAGAACGATGAATCTAAACCGTACCCCAATAAGGATCCTTTCGGCAGCATCCCGAGCAAGTGGCTATCTTTGAAGGCCTGCGGTGAAAGTAGACCCACACTTCCCAAGGAAGCTCCTGCTACTGAACTGACAAACTGAACTGAAGGAAAAACTTACAAACTCCTAATCTTCCCTTCATTCTTTTTCAGTCATTTTCGTTAAGTTCGACTTGGTTTCCTCATCTGTAAAAAGGGCTCGAGAAGAAAACAGCAAGTTTTTAACCTCAAATGAGATGACAAAGAGTTGGACATGACTGCAGATGATTGAATAATAACAAAACTGCCTGAAGCCCCAGTCTTGAGCTCATGCCTAGCTCCAGCTGGCAGACTCATCAACTTCCGGCTCAATCCTGAGATCACGAATGATAGCCCAACCCCTAAAATGAGTCATGCTGCACAGATGGTTTATGTTCCCTTAGGGCCTCCTCCACTGGCATTAGCTAAGAGAGGGCCTGCCTCTGACCTCAGGCCTCCCTCTCAATCCAAACACCCATCCCCCTTTGGTCCAAAGCAGTCCTACTAGGGTTTTTGTTTTGGTTTTTTTTTGGAGCCTTCACAATGTAACAGCACGTACTTCATCTTCATCCAAAACATAATATGGGTCCTCTCTCTAGGAGCAATCCTCTGCCTCCAGCAGTCTCTCCACAACCAATGGACAGGACCTTCTGGAAAGCTCCCCAGCTCCCCAGAAAGTCTGGCCAAGTCCATTCTTGGCAGCGTGTGGTAGTGAGCAATTGTCGTTTCAGGGCCCCAGCTAGTCTCTAGACCATTCAGCACACAGGCACAGATTCCAATTTTTCAACGACTTTGGGATGGCCACCTGCTGTTCCTCTGTCGGCCACCATGTGTTTTCCTTGGACACCGTGGTTTCTCTACCCTCTGGCTGGAGGTCCTAACAATGAATGTGAGCAGTTTGTTATCTTCTGAGCTGCAGCCAAACCCAGTCGGCCGTGTCCTCCACTCTATTCCAGATCCACGGCTTCGCCTGGTTTCAGCTCCGCTCCACAAGATGTCCCCTTCCAGGTCAAGCTCATCACCACTGATCTGATCACTGTGGCGTACCATGCCTAGGAGCTTTGGATACCTTCTGATCTGATGGGCTCATCTTCCAGCTCATCACTTTTATCATTTTCATTCTGTCCGTGGGGTTTTCTTAGCAGATACTAGAGTGATTTTCCATTTCCTCCTCCAGTGACTCACCTTTTGTCAGAATTCTCTATTATGTCCTAGCCATCTTGGGTAACCTTGCACAGCCTGGCTCATGGTTTCACTGAGCTACCCAGACTTCTTTGCAATGCTAAAGCAGCGATCCAGAGGGGGAGTTGCTACATAAACGGTAGCTCTTATCATTATTCAGTTATCATTTATAAAATGCTTAGTACAATGCTAAGCGTATAGTAGGCATTTTAACTTTCTCTTTTTTCCGAAGATGACTAAATCATGAAGCTACCCAGACATCTCCAAATACTTTATTATTATCGTTATTATTTTGCTGAGGCATTTGGGGTTAAGTGACTTACCCAGGATCACACAGCTAGGAAGTGTTAAATGTCGGAGGTCACATTTGCACTCAGGTCCTCCTGACTTCAGGGCTGATGCTCTATCCACTGTGCCACCTAGCTGTCCCTTTCCAAGTACTTTAAACCACTTTTTCCATGAGCCTTTAAAAATGGTGGAGCCCCAGAAATCCCTTGGGGTATGGGTCCAAGCTTGTCAGTTGAAGGCCATGTTTTTTCTTATCTCCTCTTGCCAGAGGGGCCCAAGAGAACAAATTGCACAAATCCAGAGCTATAAACCATGAGCTGCCCAGAAGACAGTCCAGGACACCTTGGGTTTGGATCCTATTATTCTCATCCACCCTTCTTCTCTTGTCCAGGGTTTCATAACACACCTACATTCTGATTCTTCTGGGACATGGCCCAGAACCTGGCTCATAGTAGATGCCTAATAAATGTCTATTGCTTGTTGGATTGCTCAGTATAAGACTTGGCACTGATGCAATGGATTGCCAATTTCTAATGGTTCGATAAGGGCATGGTGCTTCAGGACTAGAGCTCCCAAGAAAGATGAGGGCTGAATAATCCAACCCGGCTGTCATGTAGGAGTCCTCCCCTTTCTACTTCTACTCTCCTCCAGCTCCATGACCAGTGGATCCAGTGAGATGCCTCTTCTCTTTATAAGTCAAGTGTGCTGAAATCTTGTTCCTTGAACCAGAGTGCATTGTGGGTGACTACTCACCAGGCTGTGACCTCCATGCGTAGGCTCCTGGAGATGTATTCTGAAGAGAACTCAAGGTCCATTACCGAAACACCCACTACTACAAAGTAATTTCAGAAAGATGAGGGCACTAGCAACTGGGGGACTCAAGAAGGTCTCTGGTAAGAGGAGGCTTGTGGGTAGAAACTTGGCAGAAACTTGGATTCTAAAGAGCAGAAAAGAGGAAGGAGGACACTCCAGGCAGTGAAATGAGAAAGGGAGATATTTGGAAAGCACTTAGCACAGTACCTGACACATGGCAGGGGCTATAGAAATGTTTATTTCCCTCCTTCCTTCCCCAGGCAGGGTAACCTACTTGTGCAAATATATGGAGGTAAGAGATGGAAGGAACTCGTGCTACAAACACCATGGTACTCCTCTGAAAAACCCCACGGGGAGGCTACAAAGTCGCTTTCTTCTCTCTTCTTAATACTTTCTCTCTGGGGCTCATTTTGAGATTGATGAATTTCTTCTTTAGGCAGTTGGGGTATAGTGCACAGAATGCTGGGCCTGGAGTCAGGAAGAACTGAGTTCAAATCCAGCTTCAGACACTTACCAGCTATGTGACTCTGGCCAAGTCATTTCACCTCTGTCTGCCTCAGTCTCCTCCACTGTAAAATGGGGACAATAATAACCAACATTGTTGTGGGGATCAAGTAAGGTCATGTTTCTAAAGTCCTTAGCACAGTGCCTGGCACATAGGGGCTTATTAAAAGCTTGCTCTCTTCCCTCCTCAAAGATCTCTGAATCCTCAGGGATTGAAGCAATCCCATCTCTCTACTTCCTCTCACCAAGGATCATGGCATGTTGCCCAGGAACCAAACAATATACACAAAATGTTTGGACACTGAAGCAAATTTTACTTTAAGCCTTCTCGTTACACAGCGATTTCCTGTTACTCACCCCCTCCTTGCAGTACTTTATCTGTGTGACCACAGGCCCAGGCCTCTAAACCCCTCCTTGCTAAGCTAAATGAAGAAGGACTGAGGTTCAAAGCCCTGTACCTCAAAGCTGTTTGTACCTGGACAGAGAAGAGAATGATGGTTCCAAGCTCTTAGTTCTAGAGCTAGAGGATATCTTAGAATATGTCTAGTTCAGCCTCCTCATTTTACAGAGGGGGAAACTGAGACTTAGGAAGTGGGAATGATTTGGCCAAGATCACTCATAAGATCCTAGCTCTAGAGTGAAATGGAACCTTGGATGCCACCCCCTGCTGCTTAGTTCCTAAAATAGGTAGTGACCCCTAAGGTAGTGCTGGAGCAAAGCCACATATGGGAGCAGCGGTATATATCACAGCCTGCTCAACAGAAAGAGACTGAGGCACAGGGAGACAAAATGAGAGCCACTCCTAGGGAAAGTCCTCTGGTGGAGATAGGGATTGGAGGATGCGAGACCCAAATTGGACCCAAATTATCTTCCTGGTCCCAAGGTTTTCTTCCCTTAGAGTGGCCCTTTCTCAAGAGTAAGAACTATTTACTGTTGTATTTGTATCCTCAGCACCTAACCCAGTGTCTGGCACATAGTAGGCACTTTTAATTCATTCATTTGTCTAGTCTGCCTGTCTGCCTGTTTGTGGGAAACAGTTCAATCCATATAACTCCAACCTTGTTTTTCAGCATGTACAGGTTTTCTGTAAAAGTAACTTCTGGCAGAAGAGGGAGTAGAAAATCTGGAGTGGTTTGGTACAGTGAAAAGAACACCATCTCATCTCCTGTGACCGTCACCTGTGTGACCTGGGCTAGTTATATCACTTTTCCCTGTACCTCAGTTTCCTCCCTGTAAAATAAAGACATTGGACTCAACATTCTCTGAGGATTCTTCTAGTTTGAAATTTATGAGCTTCCGTGTGACTTTGGACAAGCATATCACTTCCTCTGACATCCCTCCCAGGTCTAGAGTTAGGATTTTATTGGGAGACCTAAATAGAACAGGTGTCGTGATAAGAAAATGAAAGGCAGATGGAAAAAATTTTCAGAAATTTCAGAAATGGAAAGGACCTCATCTAGTCCAACTCATTCTTTTTTTATATAAAGTTTTTTATTTTCAAAACTTACACATGGATAATTTGACCACATTGACCCTTGCATAGCCTTGTGTTTCAGATTTTCTCCCCCTTCCCCCCTCCCTCCCCTAGATGGCAAGCAATCCAATATATGTTAAACATGTTAGAATATATGTTAAATCTAATACGTATAAACATATTTATACAATTCTCTTGCTGCACAAGAGAAATTAGATCAAAAAAAGAGAGTAAATGAGTAAGAAAACAAAATGCAAGCAAACAACAACAAAAAGAGTGAGAAGGTTATGTTTTGATTCCCCATTCAGTTCCTACAGTCCTCTCTCTGTTCAATGCATTCCTGAAAAAGATTTCTTAATACTACACATCTAGCTAACCTTTGTCTGAAGCCCCAAAGTGAGAGTAAGCCCACTCCCCTCAAACAGCCCATTAGGATTTTGGACAGCTCTCATTATTAAGAAGCTTTTCTTAACTTCAAGCTGAAATTTTCCTCTTTGCCGTTTTGCCTCTTGCACCAAACAACATGTTAAATCCTTCTTCCTCGTCATAGCCTTTCAAACTAGCCCATTTTGATCACATAAAATCAAAAGTCTTTATTTAGCATGAATAGAACCAATGCAGCTGGAATAAAAAGAGAAACTCTTAAAGAGGGAAAAAATCTTTGTGTGGAAAATCTCTGATGAAAATATGATAGTCAAGATATGTAAAAAATTAAGATAAATATTTTATTTTAAGTAAATTTATTGTCTTGAATACATTTATAATCTATCACCCTCATTGTTCTCCACCCAATTGAATAAAAACACCCCAAAACACAATAACAACACATGCATTATCTAGTAAAAAAAAATTTCCCATATTGGCCATGCCTGAAAGCATATATCTTTCTCCACATTTTAGGTTCATCACCTTTCTGGTGGGTGAGTGGTATGTTTCATCTTTAGTTTTCTGTACTCAAGACAAATATTTTAAATAAAGAGCCATTCTCCAATAGATAAGTAGTCAAAAGATAGGAACAGGTTTTGAAAAAAAAAGAAATGCATTGGAAAAAAATGCTCCAAATCACTAATATGAGGAGAAACACAAATTAAAACACCATTGAGGGTTCACTTCATTCTTATAAAATTGGCAAAGATGACAAAAGTTGGAAAAAAGTCAATACTGGGGGCAACGTGGGAAGATAGGCACACTAATATGCTGTCAGTGGAGTTGTGAATTGGTTCAACTATTCTGAAAAACAATCAGGACTCATGCTAGAAATGTGACTAAATTGTTCATATTCATTGACCTATAAATCTCACTCCTGGGCATATTATTCCAAAGAGGTCAAAGACGAGGGAAAAAGTTTCATTTGTGTCTATATACCAAGATATTTACAACTACATTGATCATGGTAGTTTAAAAAAAAAAAGTAGACGCCAAATAGGTGCCTACTGATTGACTGGACAAATTGTATTATATGAAAGTAATAGAATACAATTTCATCATCAGAGCAGATAAAAATGAGGAATTTAGAGGACACGGGAAGACTCATATGTTGCAGAATAAAGTAAATAGATTGGAAAGGGCAATATACACAATGACTACCATGGTATAAACAAAAGCAATACTAAAAGGCAGCCAAACTCTGATTAATTGCACTGACCCATCTAGGTTCCAGAGAACAAATAGTGAAAAACATATTAGAGAGGTGGAAGTCTATGTGAGTAGTATTTGTATACACTGCAAGATGCAATCTCTTTTTTTTTTTTCATCAGTTTTGCTAAATTGTTTTGCTTCTTTACGAGAAAAGGTCAAATAAGGAAACTACAATTGAGAAATAACTATAGTGGTTTTTTCTTCTTTTAAAAAAAGCATCATTAAAACTTTAAAAAATAGAATAGATTGAAAATGGCGAGGGAAACATGAATCACCAGAAGGATGAGGAATTGTCTCATGCTTTTGTGAGATAAGAGTTCTCCTTTAGAAAGTTCCACATTCTACATACAAATAGCATACTGGCTCCTCCCCATCTATAGGAAACTCCTTTCCCACTTGATCTCTGTGCAGCATGACTACTAGAGAAAGGGGAAAGTGAAAAGGGGTTACCACCCTGAGCCGAGAAAGACGTCACTGTAGATTTGCTGTATGTGACACAGCCAGAAGAGAGATCACAATAACCTCAATGAGATAAATGCACTACAGAGCCACCAATTAGAATGGACATTAAGGAATCCTAAGACAATCTGAGTCCTCATGGAAAGATTGCTCACTGGTGGCTTCTATTTTACAGATTCTAATATAAGCTCTCTTGGTTCCCCTTGACTTACAAAAAGACATGTTTGTGTTTTGTGAACTTGTGTGCTTGTTAGGGGAGCTAATGACTACATCCTGGGGTGGGGGTGGGGGTGTCAGATACACAAATTCTTAGATCTGCATGGAAGCCATGAGTCAGAGAAATGAGAGGTTAGCCAGACTCTATCTAGGACCTTCGTTCTTAGGAGGGAGTCTGACACAAGGGTTATTTTCGTACAATCAGTCCCAAATTGAGGCTGTCTGCTTGACAAATATTACTCTGTTCCTCTTTACATATCCCACCACAGATTGCGTGTTGTCTTTGGTCACGTCTTCTCTATTTTTCTTCTTCAAGAGAAAAAATATCCTTGATGTTCACCTAAATATGACTTTACCCGATTAAAGATGGTGATGATATACAGGAGGTGAAGGAAGACCATGACATTTGCTGTGAAATTCTAGGTAAGCCCTTTTTCCCTCCTGCAAACTAAGTTTCTGCTTCTGGGAATGATTTGATGACTTACAGGGTCCTTTCCAGTTCTGAAATTCTGCCATTTTCTCTAATATGATTTGCCTTTGGCTCCCCTTCACGCTTGGGTATGATGGTGGTGACCAGAATGGAATGGGGTGGGAAGTGTTGTGGTTTTGTGCAAGGAAAGAAAAAGGATTAAATACTCTTCCAAATGATTGGGCCTTTGGGACCTTTATTCTGGTATGGCTATCCTAAGGCCTCAAACGTCTTGGCCAGCTTGAACGGAGAGACTCTGTAAAAATATACATAAAGACAGTATAAAGTCAAAGAACAGGAAGGGACCTCAGAGTTCCCATCCACTATGAGCATCTCACTTCACCATGAGGAAACAGAGTGGAACGGCTTACTCACGAAAGATCATGATCTGGTGACAAGAGTCCCAGTGTTGGGATCAGAAGCCTGGATTTGAACTCTGCCTCTCCTGTAACCATGGACAAGTCACTTGTCCTCTATGAGCCTCAGTTTCCTTATCTGCAAAATGGGAATAGTATTATCTATCAAACCTCATTGCATGATTGTAAAAATCCAGTGAGGTAGCATATAATGAAGCACTTTGCAAATCTTTTATTTTTAAATTTAATTTAATTTTTTTTGCCCTTCGCAAATCTTGGAGCATTATGGCAACGTGGCCTATTAGGATGATGACTGTCCAAATCTGAGCATCGTCAGTGCTGAAGCAGGCACTTTGGAACGTTCAATTCAACTCTGGTGGATTCAACAGATATTGGGGAAGCGAGACCTCAGTATTCCATTACTTTCACATAATACAGCTCTCTAATCACTTCCCAAGCTTCTGTACGTGTGCTAAGTAAGCACTGCACCAGGCACTGGTGAGAGAGGAAATGAAATGGTCCCTGCCCTTGAGAATTCCCCCAGGGGGATCTATCAGGTACCCACCCAGATGAGTAATTACAAAATGTGTACCAAGTACTTCCCAAGACGAGGGCACAGGTCTAATAGAAAGGGTAATTTATTAACAGAACAAGAATTCCAGAGGGCACAATGGAAGCAGAAAAACGAGCGGGGTAGAGAGAGCAGAAGGATGCTCTAACATGGCCGAATATAGAAGAGCAGGGAAAGATGACCAGCTAAAGGAGCTGTGGTCTAGGTAGTCTATGACTCAGAATCCCAGGGGTTCTGAGTGGCGTCATAGGGTGGTCTTCACAGTGGCCATTTAATCATCAATATCTTAGAAGAGAAAACTGGTAGGTAAAATCCAATATCTGCTCCTAGTTGATGGCCAGTTATAGAGAAAGAAGTCTTGTTGAAGGCCCCCGAACTTGGCCAGCTCTACTCAGAATGACACTAGGTGAACGGATGATGGATCTAGGACATTGACAATCGTGTCATATACTTGGATATCTAGAGATGGAAGGTATGTTGGAAGCCATAGAATCTAAACCCTGCCACCCCGCCATGGCCTGGGGAGGGGAAATGATTAATCCAAAGTCTCACACAGGATTCTAACTCTAGAACTAAAGGCACTTCAAAATCTAGTTAGCACAATCTCCCTGTTATACAAAGGGGGAAACTAAGGTCCAAGGGAAACAGATACCTACTCTGTGACTGACCCTGGGCAAGTCACTTAATCCTGTTTGCCTCTGGTTTCTCATCTGTAAAAGGAAATAGCAATCCTCTCCAGTATCTTTACCAAGAAAATCCCCAAAAAGGGTCATAAAGAGTTGGGATATGATTGAAAAAATGACTCAACAACAACAAAACCGACGCCTAAGGAAATGACTTGCCCAATGTCACACCGGTAGCATACATCATGAGGCTTTCCCTTCAAAAAGGTCCAGAAGCTCAGCTCCATGGAGTTGTATAATTAATAAAAGTAAAATGGATTCAAACTATATTCGTGGAGCAGCTAGGTGGCACTGTGGATAGATCACTGGTCCCAGAGTCAGGAGGACCTGAGTTCAAATTTGATTCAGACACTTAATACTTCCTAGCTGTGTGATTCTGGGCAAATCATTTAACCCCAACAGCCTTACACACACACACACACACACACACACACACACACACACACACACACACACACACAATACAAACAAAAGCTATGGTGGAGATCTTCATAAGGGATTTTTTTTCCCAAAAGTAATACGATGACAAGACTTGCTGAGGGTGGAAATGATGGGGAAGCACACACAAATCCTAACAAGGGTATCAGTATGAATCAGAACACTGGTTCTGGAGTCAGAGGACAAAATTTGAAATCTCACCTCTGCTGCTTAATAACTACATATGATCTTGCAGCCTTGAGTAATTCATGTCATCTTCCTGAATCTCAGTTCCCCCGTTTGTAAAATGGGGATAAGAGAAGAAGACTAGACTAGATGGTCTTTGAGAGCTATTGTATCTTTAGATCTCAGATCCCATGATCCTCCCGGCTTCTCTGATTGCTAAAGTGACCACTGACCCGTAAGTGAGCCGATGTGAAATCAATGCGTGGAGAGACTGACTCATTGTAAACCCCAAAGCAGTCCATCATGGCCTCTGCTCGATTACTGCCCCTCTGAGCTGGTTTTAGTGAACTTCCTTCTGACAAAAGGAATCTTTTCTTCCTGGAATTGGTGCTTGTGGTTGCCACCCCCACACACAGTAACTGTTTACCACTGAATGATGTGATTGCACAATGGAGTTTCAAAAACCAACACCAGGGCCAAAGAACACATTCCCCCATGGAAAACCTCACCCAGACTCTTTCACTCTTCTCCTCGCGCCCCAAATGTAATCCTCGTCTTGGAGAAAAGGGGGAGCAGGCAGCCGGGAGAGGCTCGTGGCCTCTAATTCCGATATGGGAAATTTGCTTCTTTCTGAGTCCAATGCTGGCCCTTCGAGACATTTTCATCATAACTGAAAATGTCATTGCCAAAGAAAAGAGGAAAAATCTAGAATAACAGCTTGGAAAACTTCAAGTAGCACCTGACATATAGTTAGTTCTGTATGGCTGCTAGATCATATTTTCTAGCACTTTGCATTTGATCCTCAATGATCCGATTGGGAGGTTGTTGGAATCTTTACAAACTGCTAACTCATTAGAGTTGATAGATTATTGATCTGATCTTACAAGAAGATGTTTTGGGCCAGAAGCTGAAACAAGGTACTAAGTAGAACTAATTAGTACAATGCTTGTGTTTACACCTTTACCCATCGGAGTTCTCAAGTATGCCAGATTCACAAAGTAAACTTTGTAACTTTGTGAATTCACACCTCCCTTAAAGCTCTTAGGGCCAGAGAGTACCATGGGAGAAAACCCATAATCCCATTCTCTCAGAAGAGTCAGATATAAGGCCAGTGAAGAGAGAGCTATTCCAGAATATATTCCACTTGGCTGGCTGGTGGCAGAAGAGAGTTCAGCTGCATTGGAGAGGAGCACTCTGGTGCAGACACAGAGCACTTTGAGAGATTTCAGCGGAATTATGCTAGAAGTCCTCTCCGAGGCAAGGCAGAATATTTTCCATTTGGCTGGCTGGTGGCAGAAGAAGAGTTTTCAGAGGAAAAAGCTACGAGTGGAGAGTTCAGTGGACGACCAGATTCATCTTCATCTCACACCACTGGAGTTGGTGGCTGGGCTCCTGCACTTCCCCCACTGAGACCAACTGGTCTGAAAGACTCACCAGAAAGCTAGCCGAGCCCCAAGTGAAGGAGGCAAGAGATTCATTCCATCTCTGTGCTGACTAGAGGCTGAAGAAAGCAGAGGCAGAGGCTGAAGGACAAAAGCTTTGGATTTGGAGACATTCGGAGGGCTCTAAGCTAAGCGGGCTACATTAGGATCAATAAAAGATCTGAACTTTTATCACCTGGCTGCGTTTTGAGGTGATTATTAGTTTCAACTGATACTAAAGCTGCCTCCAAGAAAACCTCCCCGAGAAACCTGCACCTTCTCCCCCAGAGAGAACTATTCTACTTATTTTAAAAGAAGAAGATCACCACAGGAGGTGATAAAAGCTAGGTGATAGTTTCATCCCCATTTGATAGCTAAGGAAACTGAAGGAGTAAACAAAAATTAAGTGGTTTGCCTGGTGTGGAGCCTTGTACATATAGTGAGACTCATTCACGTGTAGGGAAGTACCTTGAAACTGCTTTTTTAGAGTATTGGTCCTTTTAAGAAGGGCTTTGTTACAAGGGGTTGCTGTGTATGGCAGGGACAGGAAGGGATCTGTTTGAAAGTGAAGGGAACACAAAAAGAAAATATGTCAACAAAAATATCTGTAAGCAAAATAAATAAATAAAAAATAAAAAAATAAAAAATATATATTTGTAAGCCAATGGATGTGAAACGGGAAGACTGTGACTAGATGTGCACTTCAAGGCTGGCATAAGTCGGTATATGGAGGTTCCTGCGTGGCTAATGCAACAGGTATTGACAAAACCTTGCTCCTTTCGCCTAAAACAGCACTGATGATAATTAGTCCTAGCTCAGGAGATCATTATATACTTCAACAACAATACAGCCAGCAGGGAACATCCATATATGTCAGGCTGCAAGAAAGAGAGGTATGGGCTGCAAGACAAGGAAGTGGGGGATCCTAGATCATAGGATCTTGGGCCTAGGACTGAAGGGGGCTGTACAGGCCAGTTAAACCAACTCTCTCACTTTACAGAGGGGGAAACTGAGGCCTAAGGAGAAGGAACTTACCCAAGGTCACATAGGATTTTAGCTCTAGATCTGAAAAGGACTTTGGAGGGCATTGAGTCCAATCCCCTTATTTAAAAAGAGGGAAACTGAGGCCAAAGTAGGGGAAGAGGCTTCTCCAAAGTTACACATCAGAAGTAGAATCTGATCCCAGGTGCTTTGGCTGCTGCTTCCACTGTACTCTCCAGTCAGACCATAGTTACAGTTTCAGTTTGGGGTGCCATATTTTAAGAAAAACACTGATTAACTAGAAAGGATTCTGAAAAAGGAGATCAAAATGATAAAAGACCTAGAGACCATGTCATCTGAGGATCATTGAGGAACAAGGGGTGTTTAAACTAGAGAAGGGAAGAGGAGACTAGAATAAACTGGAGAAGAGAAAATTTAGGGGCAATATGAGAGCCGTGTAGCAGACAGGCCTAGATAAAGCCCAGGATGTTACCCTCTTCAGGAGAGGGAGGAAACTCCCCAGGAAAATGGGAGAACTCCGGCAATATTCGAACTTGCTTTGTCTTAGTACCAATGATAACACCTTGCCGATAAGGTAATGTGAGGTATGTCCTTTAAAAGAAGGCTTCACAAGGACTCTAGAGGTGGGAGATCTAGAACCCTAACTTAGAATACCATATCCTAGAAAGAGAAATGTGGAGAAAAGCAGAACCACATCCAAACACCAACGGGGACCCCTAAAGAGAGAATCCTATGTATGTATTCGGCTCCTCCAAGGAACTACATGGATCCACCCGGGGTTACAATTTCTAAGGGGACTAGGTGACAATCTTAGTACAGAAGGCTATAGGGGAGAATGTGGGGCTCACCAGAGAGGTTCCTTGACTGTAGCATCCCAGAGGTTTTTCCTCTTGAATGTGTAGCCATTCGAGCAGCTGCTGTAATTCTGGAGTGTTCTAGGGAAGGTAGAGGCCTACCGGAGAGGAGGAGAGGGCTGTCGACTGCACAGACTTGGTCTTTTGCACTCTGTCAAGTTCAGAGCATCTATCTTATTTTCAGCCTCTCCTTGAACAGGGTATGTATATGATATTGCAATTAAAGAGAGAGGGGGTGATTTTGTCCTTCAGACAAAGGCAGGATAGTCACTTGGTCAGGATCAGGAAGACCTGAGTTCAAATCTTGGTTACAGAAAAGACTCTTGCCCAGGACTGGATTCTCCTAAGTGGCTTCTGAAGTTCTTTGAGACGCTGAGATTATAATTAAGTGATCTCCAAAATGTAACTGGACTTATGATCTCATTGTAATAGGGAACATGAGGTGAGGAAACTCCCTTTCCCAATGAAAGCCAGTAATTTGTAGTCCATTTCAAATAGAAATGGGGACCACTAATCCATACATAGAAGGCAGCTAGGTGGCACTGCAGTGGATAAATCACTGGGCCTGGAGTCAAGAAGATTCATGTGGCCTCAGACACTTCCTTACAAGCTGTGGGACCTTGGGTAAGTCACTTCACTCCATTTGTCTTCATTTTCTGGAAAAGGGAATTGCAAAGCACTCTGATACCTTCACCAAGAAAATCCCAAATGGGTGTTACAAAGAGCCAAACGTGATTGAAAAACAATAATCTATACATAAGGACTCATATTTCCTTTTTTTTTTAACATCCTTGAATAAGGGCATTTAGATAACACTGCAGTGGATAGAGAGCCAGCCGTGGAGTCAGGAAGACCTGCTAGCTGTGTGACCCCGGGTCAGTCACTTAATCTTGTCTGCCTCAGTTTCTTCATCTGTCAAATGAGCTGGAGAAGGAAATGGCAAATCACTCCAGTGTCTTTGCCAAGAAAACCCCAAATGGGATCATCATCATCATCAACAACCACAACAACAACAACAAATATCCTTGAATGCTTTCTTCTGCCCAACCAATTCATGATTGTTCCATTTCAGCTGCTCGTGGGCCTGGCCACCAGGTTTCAATGACCACTGCTTCTGTTTTGTTTTGTTTTGCAAATGGCCTATATCCCAACAGCCTTAGGTTGGTGATTCTGCCCTGACATTTGTCTGTTTTAATATGGCTTTGGAGCAGTGTCGCCGGCAATAACATTCTCCTTTAGAGCCATGCCCATTTGACTGTTTTGTCAATGCCCAGTTGGGAAGAGGCTGGCCATCATCGGTCCAGATGGGGAGAGCAAAGGGAAGCCACAATCGTCACCTCAGCCAATTCATTAATTTGTCTAATCTTTTCATTTAGGAGATGGCAATGATAGTGGGGCTGCTGGTTGGACTGCAGTTGAGTGCATTGGATGCAATGCTCTAACCAGCTGAAAACAGTTCCTTTCTGAGGAACTTCCTCATTCTCAGCCTCTCCCCAAGATTCCCCCCACTAAAGTCAAAAGTTAGCAGCTTCCAAAATATCCTAAGTAAAAATTGTACAGACTCCCATGTCTATTAGGGAATCCAAAGGGGAGATCTCTGTTTCCTCAGCTGTAAAGTCGGGGGATCAGATGCCACGGCCTCCCAAATCCCTTCTGGCTCCAGACCTCTGATGCCATGGTTCCGTGAGCCTCAGAGCGGCTGGAAGGACGAATCCAGAAGAGCACGTATCTTCTGTCCTGAGACCTCCTAAACTTTGGAGCGTCAGAATCTCAGGCTCCTGGCAGAGAGGACTCAACATTTCCCCAAAAGTCACCGACAATGTCGAAGCAACGTCTAAACCAAGCAAACTGTCTTGTACTGGAAGCAAGAAGACGCTGGCCTCCGAGTTCCTGTCTGGCTCCAGATTAATATCGATAATAGCATTTATTAAGTGCCCACTATGTGCCAAGCACTGTGCCAAACACTCCATGGCTATCTCATTTGATCCTTACAATGATCCTGAGTGACAAATACTCTTATGATCCACATTTTACAACTGAGAAAACTGAGGCAGAGATGAAGTGACTTGTCCAGGGTCACACAGCCAGTAAGTGTCTGAGGCTAGATTTGAATTCAGGTTTTTGACTCTGGATCCAGTGTTCTATCTACTGCAATGCCACTTAGCTGCCAATAATAATAATAATTGTTATTGTTATTATTATTATTATAACAATATAATATATATAACAATAACAATAGCATTTGTATAGCATTTCAAGGTTTGCAAAGCACTTTACAAATATTACACCAGTTGATCCTCACAACAACTCTGAGAGGAAATCCTATTATGATTCCCATTTTAGGGGATCAGGAAAGTGAGGCTTGACTGTCATGCAGCCAATGAGTCTATAATCCTGTGAAGGAAGGCTTGGGGTGATGTGTATCTTCTATTTTCCTTTTCTTTCTCCTCCAGAAAACTGAACACATAATGCCTTTCACCTAAGAGCCACTTAACACAGAACACAGTGTGGTACATTGGGAAAAGCTCTAGAATCAGAGAGCTCTCTTCTCTGATAGCTATGTGACGTTGAGCAAATCCCTTTCCTTTCACAGGCCTCAGTTTCCTCCTCTATAAAATGAACAGGTTGGACTTGATGGTCTCTGAGGGCCCTTCCAGCTCTAGGTCTGGAATCCCATGTGGGACCTTGGGCCAGTCACTTCCCAACCCTGGGGCTTCAGTTTCCCCTTTTGTGAAATGAACAGATTAGACTAGGTGGTCTCCGAGTTCCCTTCCAGCTCTCGATCTAGACATTCTATGAACTCTTGCAAGACCGATGGAACGCCACCTCGTACATGGAATCTTCTTTGGAAGTGTCTTGGTTTCTTTAAGGCCCCTGGAAGTGCTCCCCACTGAAAATGGGAGAGAAGAAACTGAGCAGGAAGCAGGAAGGAAATCAAATAGGGGAAGAGAGAAGCTTATCTTTCCACGGACAGCTCCTTGATTTCCATCAGGAATCAAGACCTCACATGTACCTTTGATCTGTGACCTATTTTCTTTGCCTGCAGGGCCATCCTCCAGTGGGCATGATTTGTATCTGGTGACTGGACCCAGTTAGCTCAAGAAGACATAGTAAGGCTGGTGACTTTGCCCGGCCCTCCCTCACTTTTAAACTCGATTCACTCACATGTCATGGTATCACCTCCCTGATGTCATGTCCTCTTTGAGAGCAAGGGACTAACAGCGACTTTCTTCACCCTACTGACCACTTCCTTTCCTCCCCGTTGCAAAAACAGCCCATTCATGCTGCTGCTGCATCACGGTAACCTGTGGGAACTCTCACTAGGCCCCGTGGGAAGGAGAAGGAATCAGCTCCACTGGGTATTTTTTCTGTCTCTGTATACCTGACAGAGGAGAGCTCCCAGAATGGGCCTTGAATTCACAAAAGCAGCCGACAATGACCCAAACATGTGATGTTCCAACACAGGAAAGCCCCAGAGGCCCAGCACAGGAATAGTTCTAGGTTAAATAAAGGAGATGGGATGGCAGACTATCTGGTCAAATCTGCCATCCATGGAAGACATGTCAACAAACATTAGGAAGTGCTTACTTGTGCCAGGTACTGTGCTGAGTGCCAAGGGTACAGAAAGAGGCCAGGAGCTCCTGGTCTAATAGGAGAAAGACCAAAACCAAAAAGTTATCATGGGTAAAGAAGCTACACTGGAGATCCTCTTAGAGGGAAGGCCCTAGCTTTTAAGGGGGAACCCGGAAAGGCTTAATGCAGAAGGTTGGAATTTAGCTGCAACTGAAGGAAGACAAGCAATTCAAGAGGCAGAAAGGAGGAAAAAGCCTTCCATGCAAGGAAAATAGCTAGTACAAATGCCTGGAAGTTGGAAATGAAGTGTCTTGTGCCTTTAGAACAAATATTCATTTATTTTCAAATTTACTATTCAAAACCACAGAATTCTAGACTTAGAGATGAAAAGAACTCAGGTGATACCTAGAACATTGATCTGGAACTAGAAAGCAGGAATTGTTTCAGTATTTTTATTTATATCCCCAGCACATAGCAGGGTAGCTGACACAAAGGAGGTTTTTCATAAATCCTTGTTGAGTAATACAAGTGGACAAGCATTTAACATTGAAGGGCATTGAGAAAGGCTTCTTGCAGAAGCTGGAAATGACATGCCCGTAGGCAAATTTCTTCATTTTCTGGGCCTCAGTTTCCCCTTGCACAATGATATGGTTAAACTAACTGGTCTCTGAGGTCTCTTCTATCAAAAATCTCATTTTCTGTATAACCTATGTCAAATTGTTTGCCTTCTCAGTGAATGTGGTGAGAGAAGAATAAAATTTAAAACTCAAAAATTGAAAAAAAAATGTTAAAAACGAATGCAGACAAGATCAGAAGGGAAGCAATAAATTGGGAAAACATTTTTACAGTTAAAGGTTCAGATAAAGGCCTCATTTCCAAAATATATAGAGAATTGATTCTAATTTATAAGAAATCAAGCCATTCTCCAATTGATAAATGGTCAAAGGATATGAACAGACAATTTTCGGATGAAGAAATGGAAACCATTTCTAGCCATATGAAAAGATGCTCCAAATCATTATTGATCAGAGAAATGCAAATTAAGACAACTTGGAGATACCATTACACACCTCTCAGATTGGCTAAGATGACAGGAAAAAAATAATGATGAATGTTGGAGGGGATGCGGGAAAACTGGGACACTGATGCATTGTTGGTGGAGTTGTGAATGAATCCAGCCATTCTGGAGAGCGATTTGGAACTGTGCTCAAAAAGTTATCAAACTGTGCATACCCTTTGATCCAGCAGTATCACTACTGGGCTTATATCCCAAAGAGATCTTAAAGAAGGGAAAGGGACCCATATATGCAAAAATATTTGTGGCAGCCCTTTTCGTAGTGGCTAGAAACTGGAAATTGAATGGATGCCCATCAGCTGGAGAATAGCTGAATAAATTGTGGTATATGAATGTTATGGAATATTATTGTTCTGTAAGAAATGACCAGCAAGAGAATTTTAGAAAGGCCTGGAGAGATTTATATGAACTGATGCTGAGTGAAATGAGCAGGACCAGGAGATCATTACACACTTCAACAACAATAATATATGCTGATCAATGGATGTGGCTCTCTTCAACAATGAGATGAACCAAACCAGTTCCAATGGTTCAATAATGAAGAGAACCAGCTACAACCAGCGAAAGAACTCTGGGAAATGAGTGTGAGCCACAGCATAGCATTCGCACTCTTTCTGTTATTGTCTGCTTGCATTTTTGTTTTTTTCTTCCCAGGTTATTTTTTCCCTTTCTAATTCCAATTTTTCTTGTGCAACAAGAGAATTGTATAAATATGTATACATATATTGTATCTAAGATATACTTTAATATGTTTGACATATATGAAACTGCCTACCATCTAGGAGAGGTAGGGAGTAGAAGGAAGGAGGGGAAAAGTTGGAACAGAAGTGAGTGCAAGAGTCAATGTTGAAAAGTTACCCAGGCATAATGTCCTGTCAATAAAAAGCTATAATAAAAAATGTTAAAATGATTTTTACGTATAATTAGAAAAAATAAAACACTATTTAAAATGTACATATAAGGGACAACTAGGTGATGTTGCTGCAATGGATAGAGTACTTGCTCTGGAATCAGGAGGACCTGAATTCAAATCCAGCCTCAGACACTTAACTGTACTAGCTGTGTGACCTTAGGCAAGTCATTTAACCCTAATCACCTTGCCAAAAAAAAAAAAAAAAAGTAGATATGTAAATATATACTAAATAGCATCAGAAGATCCTAGATCTAAACCCAGGAAGGGACCTCAGAGACCATCAGTTCAGTTTCTTCATTTTACAGATAGAGAAGCTGAGGATCATCGGCTTTTACTATCTGCCATGCCTCTACACCCTGCATATTCCCCCTTCATACAGTCATCTGTTTGTTATATAACCTAAGGAAACCTGAGCCTTGCCATCCCCCTCAACACTGTCTTCTTAGGATTTCAGTGTCTTGCCAGTTGCCCTGCTACTGGGCTCTCCTTTATGTATTCTCTCTCCCAATTAGAAGGTGATCTCCTTGAGATCAGGGACAGTCCCACTTTTTCTCTTTGTATTCTCAGTACTTAGCACAGTGCCTGGCTACACTATAAGTCCTTGTTCAATGTTTTGTCATTTATCCAACCATTTCCCAAGATCACACAGGTAGTCGGAAGCCAAGACCTCTAAATTTTTCTTTAAATCATTCCTTTGGGGATGTAAGACTTTTTTGAATTGTAGAATCTCTTTAAAACTACAAATAACCCAGGAGGGGTCATCTCTTAAGCCATTAGCCTCTAAAAACACCTTTGGGGTGGGGCAAAGAGGGAGTTGTTAGAGATCACGGTGTATAAAATTTCCAAGTTTGTCTCAAGGTGAGGAGGGTAGTGTAGAGAACAGGAAAGACTCAATTTGAGGCCTTCTGGGTTTCCCTTTTGCAAACTTCCTTCTGGATAACTCCAGTGACTGTTTCTGGGGTATTCATATCTTTTCTATGTAATGGAATTTGTATTCAGAAGAGTAAGTGTGACAAAGGCCCAATTCCTGGAGCTAAGGAATTGGAGGTCCGGCCTCCGATCGCATTTAAGCCAGTCCGGCCTTCCATCGCATTTGGTGTAAATAAATAAATTCCACCTTTCATTAGTATCTGTTCGTAGCTGAAAGGCCTACCCATTCTGAAAATCCTGGACCTACTTTCAGCTTCCAATCAGGTAGATGCTGACCTTTGAGGCCAGCCCAAAGCTGTAGAGGAAGCCTATGGAGGCCCCTCCTGGGCTCCGGTGCAGTCATTTTATTATTTCCTCCCCCTGATTTTGCACATGCTCTGTAATGTCTCACTTGTTCTCTGCTCTATCAATTCATTTTGCTGGTTGCTTCCTGTAGGTTTTTTCAGATTTTCCTTTTCCCCATCTTGGTCATTTGGATGATCATTCTCTTCCTCTCTTTCTTAGCTTCATTTCTTCTCTTGAGAAGCAAAATACATTTGTCTGAGTTCCCCGTTGGTCTGTTCTTAGGTTCCGCCCAGGACTAAATCTTGTTCAAAGTCTTTAAATGTGTCTATGAAAACATCTGAGGATCTGCAGGTGTCTCGTGTGACTTCCAGTTCCTGCCTATTGATGCAGTGCTTTATCTATTTAGGAGAGATTCTGTCCTTTATTCTCCCACTAACTTATTATGGTTGCTCGTACTAGAGGATTTTGTAAGCTGCCGTCCTCTTCAGTGTCTCTGTCCCTCCTCCTTCTCCTCTTCCTCCTCCTCTTTCTTCTTCTTCTCCTTCAAGTGACCTGTCCAGTGTCACACAGCTATAAGTATCAAGTGTCTGAGGTCAAATTTGAATTCAGGTCCTCGTGACTCCAGGGCCAGTGCTCTTTCCACTGCAACATCACCTTGCTGCCCCTCTCTGTTGTATTCTGAAGGGCATGAAAGAAACTTGGCTCCCTTGAACTCAGCCATCTTGACTGGAAAGTCTTAGGAACCCCCTTGAGGATCTCTCTAAGAAGTGGTTAGGGCTCTATCTCACTCTGCTACTGGGTAGAATAAGATGAGAAGAACCTAGGGATCAGGAGACATCTCCCTTGTGGTTCCAACTGTCCCTTACCCCCTTAAAAGATAGCCAGGTGACAGAGTGGCTAGGATGCCGGCCTTAGAGTTTGGATGCTGCAGTTACTAACTTTGTGACTGCTCAGCCTCGGTTTCCTGTCTATAAAGTGGGGGGAATAATAGTGTCTATTTCCCAGGATTATTGTGAGAGATAGCTGAGATTCTGTAATATACACCAAGTAATTTGTCCACTTTAACAAGCGATTTAAACGGTAGGTTTTATTATTCCTATTATTGAGCGGTGTGTGTTCCATCTCCTCTTTGACCTGGATAAGGATCTGTAAAATGAAGGGGAGTGGATAAAATGATCTCTTTATAAAGACCCTTTGCGTGTTGTTTTCTTTGCCTTTAGCTACAGCATAGCCAGTCCAGGTGGGTCCTTACTGTTAATTGCCCATTAGGTTGTGGGAAAGGAAGTAGAAGAGAGTTTGGGAAAACTATTAAAAGCATTTCATGTCCCAAGTCCCGTCCCTCTTACCAGCTCTTCTGCCCCCCCCCCCACCTTCCAGCCGCCCAACAAACCCCTCTTCTCTTGTTTGATTTCTGAAAAGAAAATCACTTGAAAGGAAGGGCCAAACTTGTTTGTGTTCCGTTCATTTATCCTTTTCTCCTAATTGAGACTGGAGTGAGTGGTGAATGGGTTCCCTGGCTCACCGACTGAAAGGCCTTGACTCCCCGCAGGCTTTCTACACAAAGCACCTAGGGCTCCAACAATATGGTTGGTTAGAGCCCAATACTGCCAAGACTAAGGTCATGGTCACTTACATCTAATTACTTGTGTGCCCTTTATCCTAAACACTTGATGTCTTGTTGACTGATGTCACTGATCCCCAGGGAGAGAGCATTTTGCACCAATGCAGTACCTCCCCGCTCTCCCAAACCAACTCAAAGAAGCATAGAGCTCACTCTCCGGAACCTTCCAGTCTCCTCGTTTTACACGTAACAGAGGTAGATATTGCTGTGGAGGTTCTCGTCGGCTATCTGGCTACACAATGCTTTCTACTCTCTCCTCCTTAAGGGACAGGATTAGAGGCGAAGCTTTCCAAAGCCCTTCCTATCTCCTTCCTGGGAGGTATGACCTTTACTCCAGTCATTTTCTTCCCTACTCCCTTTCCCTCAGGAAATTTAATCAGCCACAGCCTGTTACATTAATCATCTTTCTTTTTATCCTAAAATGTAATGCCGGAGAAACTGAGGCAAGATAGAGATTAGAGAGATATAATGTTTTATTTGAAAGGGAGAGATTTACTGGGACCAAATGGATCCACGGTTTGGGTCCCAGGGCTGAATGAGACTTTGGTCTCCAAGAATCCAGCAGCAAATGTCAGATAAAGATTCTTTTATAGGATAAGAAGAACAATGACATAATGGGGGGAGGCACCCAATATCCTAATGATATCTAAGATATAAGATCTTTGTCCTATCATTCTGATGACTAAGAGGGAAGGGTGGTGTTGCAGGAGTGAGCATTACAATTAGGAACTGAGGCACAACAATTTAGGGAATCTGAGTCAAGACAATGAGGGGAACTGAGGACAATGAGGGAAACTGAGTCAGCACAATAAAAGGGAATAATAAAGGCAATATAAAGGCGCTTGGGCCTTTCTCTATTTTATATAATTTCTAGCAGAAAAAAATTATTATGATCACCATAGTTTAGAGACTTCATTTAGAAAAATCCCTAGCATTCAGACAAAAGTTTGTCTCTATTTCCTAATTTGAAATTTTGGCTGATCTCTGGCTGGGGCTAATCAGGAACTAGAAACATTTAGGAAAAAGAAGCAACCAGATTACATTACAGTATATGTTACTAGACAAGCACATGGAAAAAAGTTGGAGAAAGGGCAGACCTTTTTCTAGAACTTCAATTCTTTCCAAGATGTGTGCAATTGGGAACTTCAGCCAGAGTCTTCTGTTCCAAGAGGCCTGTGACCAATGGTCTACTTTGATCACTCTTCTCGACCCCAGATCGGTCTTCCTTTTACTTTCTCCATTCATTTGCGGCATCTCTACCACTGATTCCAATTCATCTTATTACGTCCTGGGCAGACTGAGAAAATTCTCTTTCCACTGCTTCTGTTGCTCAGCCCTTGAAATTCCCACTCCTTCCTCACATACAAGTTCCCTTTTAGAACTCCCAGAAAAATGCTATCTACCTCTGGAAAAAGAACTAACTAGTTGGAGCAGGTAGGTGGTGTGATGGATAGAGCACCAGCCCTAAAGTCAGGACCCCCTGAGTTCAAATCTGGCCTCAGACATTTAACACTTCCTAGCTGTGTGACCCTGGGCAAGTCACTTAACCCCAATTGCCTCAACAAAAAACTGATTAATTTTGAGTACAGATCGAAGCATTTATTTTTACTTTTTTTTTTTTTGCAAAACAGTTAATATAGAAATGTTTATATGGCTTCACCTAATGGGTATTTTGCTTTTCCCCTTCTAAATGGGAAGGTGGGAGAGAATTTGGAGCTTAAAATAAAAATTAAAAAATTAAAAACTAAAATAAAAATAATAAAAAATTTAAAAAAATAAAAAGGAAAAAATCTCCCAGATATGACTCAAGTCCACTTTCCATTTTAAAGAGCATGACAATCTCAAATAGTCTCAGGACTAAGAGGTAATGTTTATCTCTACGAGCTCCAAGTCCTAGTAAAAGACTGGCTCGAATCCTAACAGAAACCAAAGTCCAAAAAGGAAAATGACTTGTTTAAAGTCACACTGTTAATCAGGGGTTGAGTCAGTCCTCAAATATTGGATTCCAAACAGCTAACTAGAAGTATGTATCCCCTGATGGTAAATCAGGAAACACTGTTTTCATATACAGAGGATATCATGTGGAATCTCCGTATGAAGAGGATGCATGTGTTTGTATTTGAGTTGAGGGAATAAACGGTGTTCAGAAAGTTATTTATTTAGTTTAGATTTTATTGATGCTTTTGCTTTTCAGGCGACTAGGTGACTCAGTGGACAGAATGATAGACCTGGAATTGAGAACACCTACATTCAAATCCAGTCTCTGATACTAATCGGCTGTGTGACTTTGGGCAAGTCAACTTCTCTTTACCTCGGTTCCCTCAACTGTAAATAAAAAATATATATATAGCTGCACCCATCTCCCAGGATGGTTGTGAGGATAAATGAGATATTTATAAAAAGCTCTTAGCACAGTGCCTGGCAAGTGGTAAGCTTGATACAAATGTTAAGCTCGCAGTGGTCCTCAAAGTATAGTCCAAAGAATTCTTGGGGTCTCTGAAATCTTTTCAGAGGGTCTACAAATTCAAAATCACTTTTTATTTCTAATATAGTAAATAGCTATAAATATAACCCATGTGAACAAAAACTCTTTGAACAGATCCTCAATAGTTTTCTAACAATATGAAGATACTGAGAACAAAAGTTTGAGAACCACTTAAGTCTTAAGCTGATAGCCATAGTTAAACCTGGATTACTTCCTCCACCTCTCCCATTGAACTATCCCCTGGAACAAAAACAGTTAAGAAGAACTGAAGAATAAAATGAGTCCCCTGGCAAGGAATATTCTTCTGCTCCTGGGCCCCCCCCTTTCTATTCTTTATAACCAAGGCCCTCATTTCAATGAATCTGAGCTCAGCTGTCTATTTGTGTCGTTTTTTCGTTTGTGCTTTTAGTCATTGTTTATCTTTTTCTTCTATGTTCCTTCACTCTGTATCAATTCAAACAAGTCTCACATTGCTCAGAATTCTTCATATTGCCTTTTTCTTTGCAGTGCAATAATACTTATATTTGTTCAGCTATTCCCTCAGTGGACAAAATGTCAAGTGTTCACTTTGTTTCCGAGTTTTTGCCACCATACAAAGTTCAGCGATTTATTTACAAGTCTCCAAGATAAAGTGTAGCCGGTCTGGCTGGCACGCAGCCTGTGCTTTGTATATAGGAGGGGGCTCCCCAGTGGCCAGCTGAGATTTAGAATTATATATACTACGGGAATACTTCCTTCCACAAATAATTCTCCAAGCTTCTGAGTCATGGAGCTGTCATTCAATAGGGAACTGAGTCTTAGGTGACCTTCTGTCCTCCCTACTCCCAGCTGAGCATCTTCCAAAGGAGCTAAAAAACTTCTAATGAGTTCTAATGAGTTGTATGAGATCAAATCTAATTAATAGTCTCACCCAGAATCACAGAATCTCTAATGAAATAATGGGTTTAATATGTGCTTACTATGTCCAAGGCGCTGTGTTAAGTGCAGGAATACAGATAGTAACACAGTCAGTCCCTGTCCCCACGGAGTTCACAATCTAATGGAGAAAGATGAAACAGAAAACTGAAAGGAGAGCTCTGTGACTGGATGGGGGGATGAGAGAAGGCACCCTGGCTGGAGGCGTGTTGGAGACGTCAAAAGAAGTCCAAAAGCTGGATAGCCGATGGGAGATGGGTCAGTCAAACTAAACCTGACCAAGAACCCTTCTCTATAACATACGTGACAAGTGACCATCCAGTTCTACACTAGCCCATATGTGCAATAGTGCAGAAAAGGTTCTGTCTCTCGGCCGCTTCCCCCTAGTTCTGCTCTCCACAGCCACACTTAACAAACTCCTACCCATCTTCCACAGGCCAGCCCTCCAATCACTTCGCCCCTATAAGTCTTCTTCAAAGCAAATACCCCCCAGATCCTTTGGCCAATGTTCACAGGATCCGTTCTCTGATTCTCTTGGGTACCTTTTTCCTTCCGGGAGTACCCACAGTGCTTTGGTCTTTCCTAAAAAGGGATAACCAGAACTTGCATACAATACTCTAGATGTGGTCTAACCAAAGCAGAATGGAGTGGCTCCCTCTTCCCATCCTTCTTCTCTTCCCTAGGATAATGTAGTTTTCTGGGCTATCGTGTTATGCTGTTGTTGACTCATGAGGAGTTTACTGTCCATTAAACGATTTCTGCCTCCCCCCCCCCCAATTTACAAAAGAGTTTGCTAGAGTCAGCTTGGGGACTCTGATGGCCTAAATCATATTATCATTGCCTAAATCAAATAATGATTGTTAAATTATCATTATGAAAACTGGCATCTCAGAAATAAGCAAAAGCTCCAAATCAGGGCCTGATTTATTGTATTGTTGGTGGCCTAGGCTCAAGAAAAGATGGAGAAAATGTTAATAATGTAAATGAAACTGAAAAGTCTATCTTGTCAATTTTTGGAGAGCTACTTGTTAAACATTTGCCAGAACCCTATCAATTAGTCAAATAAGCATTTATTAAGTGCCTGTTAGCTGCACTAAATACTTTATAAATAGCATCTCATTTAATCCTTATAACAACCCAGAGAGGTGGGGGATATCATTATCCCTATTTTACAGTTGGAGAAACTGAGGCAAATAGTGGTTAAATGACTTTTCCAGGGTCACCTAACTGTGAAGTGTTTGAGGCCAAATTTGAACATAGATCTTAAACCCTGTCTCTAATGGAGAAGGGAACAAATACATTCAAACAAGCAATATACAATAGGGGGTTTAAAGAAATAATAGAGAAAAGGCACCAGAATGTAGAGGGATATAATAATTATAAAGAGCAGAATTCATTAATTAAAAAAATAGGGGTAGTAATCATTGATCTCAGACAAAGTCAAACTTAAAAAAGATTCAATCAAGAGAGAAATCTATATTATGTATCAGCTATATTAATATTGTTTTAGATGGATGTTTATGTGAGTATATATGCATGTTTATATACATGTGTATATGTATGTAGGGGTGTGTATGTATGTATATATATATGTGTGTGTATGGGTATAAGTATGTATACATAAATATATCTGTGCCTAACTGTAGCCTGCTTGGGGGCGATGGAGGGGGCGGGGAGGAAAAGAGAAAAAAAAGAATAAAGTAAAAAGTACACAGCAGAGAACAAAAGAAAACCTCCAAGAAAGCAAAGATAGACAGTCATGAATATAATGTCTTCTATTATTATAGATGCTTTCTTAAAATGGAAATTTATTGTTACATATTTTGAACCTCCCTTATGTTCTTCTGGGAACACGACCATTTTTTTTTTTTTTTTTGCCTTTTTCTGTTTTTTTCTATTTTGTTTTTTTTTCTTATTTTGCATTTAAATGTTAACTAAATGAATATATTTTTTAAAAAATAGAATGAAGAGGGATTGGGAAAGAAATTCCTGTAGAAGATGGGATTTGGGTGGAGACTTGAAAAAGCCAGGGGAAAAAAAAAAAAGAAAAAGAAAAGCCAGGGAAGCCAGGAGGCAGAGTTCAAGAGAGAGTATCCCAGGCATAGAAATGGGAGATTGTATGTAAAATAGGGGGAGGGGGGCAGACTGGATTAGATAACCTTTGAGGTTATCTCTAACTCTAGGTCTTTGATGATTCTAGGATGAAGGGAGCCAGTAGACAATGGGACCTGTCCTCGGTGATTTTGTTGCTCCCAGAGAAAAGCAAAGAGAATTTTGAGTCCTCAAAGTCACCTCCAGTCACTTCTACCCTTTTGCTTCTCTGGTGAAGTGACCCATGCAGCTGTCATAGGCACTAACCACTAAGCCTCAGGAAATAGCTGGCAGCTGCCCCACAGCCTAAGATGCATGTGACTCTGTCTTTGCCTTTAGAACCCTTGGCATCTTGAACCTAAAGAAAAGGAAATTTTGATTCTGGGGGGGGGGAAGGGGGGAGAGGAGAAGAATTCCTAATTAAACCAAGATCTTGTATTCCCAAGGAAGCAGCAAAAAAAAAAAAAACCCCAACCCCAAACTGGACTGGGCTGGATGATATGAGGTCATTTCACCAGAAAAGTAAGATAGGATGCTCCCAGAATACCCTTCTCCATGGCTCGCCTGCTAAGAGGGGCTCCGTCTATTTTAAGGCTATTGGGCTTTTCTTGTCTAAGCTGGTCAAGTCAGATGGCTCAGGGCATTGCTTCCAACGGGGATCAAGTTTCCAATTTGCTTATCTTGTCACCACCTCATGTCAGTCCCCCAGGCTCCCCGCATCAGTGGTATCCATCCTGGGCTCTCCTCTCACACCCACTCCATAGATCCAATGTGGTCCAAGTCTTGTCTGCTCACGCCTGGATTAGCGCGAGAGCTGCTGCTTGGTCTCCCTGACACGAATCTCTCCCTCTCTCTCCCTCCCCCACATCCATCTTCCACTCAGCTGCCAGAATAATTTTCCTAAAGGGCACGTCTGACCACGTCTGACCACTCCTTCCACCACTTGATAAATCCCTGTTGTTGTTATTGTTTTTGTCTAGTCTCTTTTTCAGTTATGCACAACTCTTGGTGACTTGTGGGGGTGTTTTGGTAAAGATACCCGTGTAGTTTGCCATTTTCTTCTCCAGTTCATTTTACAGATGAGGAAACTGAGGCAGACAGGATAAAGTGACTTGCCCAGGGTCACGCAGCTAGTAAGTGTCTGACATCAGATTTGAACTCACAAAGAAGAATCTTCTTGACTTCAGGCCTGGCGCTCTACCCACTACAACACAATAGCTGCCCCTGTTACTTTTAGGATCAGGTATAAAGTGCTCTATTTGTCATTTAAAACCAGGGGTATTCCTAGAGCCACCTCAAATTAGCTTCCTGTTAAATTTTCATCGAGAGCCTTTACTCCTCAGAAATACACAATCTTGACAAATCTTGCATTGTTGATTGTGTAGGCTTAAGAAATGGAAAAAATGGAGAAAATGTTAATGAAGTAGATTAAATTTTAAAATGTGTCTCAGGTACATTTTTTTTTTCTTTCCAAAGAGCTGGTTGTTAAACATTTACCAGCACACAGTTTTAAAACCCTTCACGCCATAACTTGGCTCCTTCCTCTGTTTGCAGTCTTACATGTGTTCTTCTCCACTTGCTCTACAGTGCCACAGCACAAGCCTCCCTGGCTGCTCCTCAGGCCCAACACTCCTGACTTCTTGCCTTTTCTCTGGCTGTCCTATCTACCTAAAATCATCTCCTTGCTGCCCTCTCCTTCCTGGCTTTCCTGAAGATTCAGCACCAAATTCACCTTCTGCAGCAGGTGTTCTGTTCTATAAAACACTGGTTCCTTTGTTTTTCTCCAATGGCATGGAACACTTTAGGGAGGAGTAAGGACAGGAGAGAGAATCCATTTTCATGGTCAGTAATGCACTTTTTTGAGGTAGTTCAGTGGATAGAACATTGGGCCTCAAGTCAGGAAAACTTGAGTTCAAATGCAGCCTCAAATGCCTAGCTGGGCAAGTCATTTAACCTCTGACTGCCTGCTAAAATGGATCCACTGGAGAAGAGAATGGAAAATTATGGGGGAAAAAAAGAATGGAAAAAATACAGCCTCAGATAATTCCTAGTTGGGCAAGATACTTCCCAGCTGGGCAAGATACTTCCTATCTGGGCAAGTCATTTAACCTCTGACTGCCTGCTAAAATGGATCCACTGGAGAAGAGAATGGAAAATTACAGTATCTTTGCCAAGAAAACCCCAAATGGGATCACGAAAGATCAGACTCGACTTAAAACACCCAAATCCATTTTCGTCCTCTTCGGGAATATTGGTGGGACTCCTAGCTTTAAGGTTGTTCTTAAAAGAGTATAGTCTTCCCTCGAGTCCCCAAGCGCTTCATGACAGCCAAAAAGATGAACTCTTATCTTAGAGCACCTGTGGGGAATGGCCAGGTAAGACCCATGAAATCATCTGCTAAGAAATTGCGGGTGAGGATGAGCTGATAACTCCATGAAACAAACTCCCACTGCTTGAATGGTCCATGAATGATTTTAGAAATATCCAAACGGTCCTTGGTCAAATAAAAGGTTCCCCTGCTGTCTTAGTGGAAGGTCTTTGTGTAAAGAATTTATAGGGGTGAGAAGGACAGGCCATTCTAGGCACGGGAAAAGAAATGATCAAGGGAATAGACATGGGAGAGGGCCTCTTCAACTGGAGGTGAATGGAGGTTAGAACCTTGGAACATATAGTATGAAATAAGGACGGGACGATTGGAGCTGGATAGTGGAGGGTCTTAAATGCCAGACTCCGTTTGTTTTTTTATCCTAGAGGCAATGGGGAGCCACGGAAAATTTCTGGGTTTTGTTTGTTTGTTTGTTTAAGCGGGGGAGTGATAGTCTATCTTGATATTAGCAAGATTGGCATCCGGGATGAACTGGAGATTCTAGATCCAGAGAGGACAGTTAGGAGCTTGGAACAATAGTCCAACACAGAGGTGATAAGGACCCCGAGAGGGGGGAGGAATGATCAGTGGGAGCAGAGAGGAAGAGAATGAATGTACTTCAGAGGACTTGACTGAGGGGAAAAAAAAGGAGAGGAAAAGGACCATTTGATCGTATACCTTACCGGCACCCCAAACTTCCCCCAATCTCCCCCTCTTACCCAACTTGCCTGTTTCTGTCGACGGTGTCCCCTCTGTTCCCCCCGCCCAAGCTCATGATTCGGGAGCCCTTTTGGGCCCAGCTTTCCTTCAAGGCCCAATTGACATGCCACCTTTTTCATTCGGTTTTCCTTATCAAAGGATCATGGATCATAGACAGGGAAGAAGACCTTAAGAGTCCGAGTCCGGCCCCCCTCGTTTAACAAAGGAGGAAACTGAGGCTCAGGGACAGGAAGTAAGCAAAAACAATCTCTCCTTTCTCGGGAAACTTTGAAGATGGCATTCTGCCCTGACTATATACATGTCCCACACGTCCTCCATCTATTAACTTGGAAGGTCTGAGGGAGCGGGGGCTATCGTTCGTCAGTGTGGTCCTTCCCCCCGCGGCCCCAGCCTCGGGCGCTCGGTAAATGTTTGGTTTGAACTGGGAGAGTTTCTGCCGGGATTCCAGCCCTGCGTGGGCGGGGCGCATTTAAGATTCCTGCGTAGCTGCAGCTGGTGCCTCCCGGCCCGCGGTCGGCAAAGGGCCTTGGAGCCCCGCCCCGGCGAGGAGGCCGCCTCGGAGCGCCCGAGGGCGGCTCCCCGACGCCCGGCGCTCGCTCGCTCGAGAGCCTCGGGCCACGACGCCGGCAGCCGTGAACCCGTCCACTCTCGAGCGCAGTTCCCTCAGTCAGTCATCTGCTCGGATCTGCTTTCTAGCTCAAGGCTGGTACCCGTTCTCCGTGCCTCGGAGCGCTCCTTGGTTTCACTCCAATAAGCGTTCTGGCTCCCCAGTGACACAGGCCCTGGACCTACGGGGTGGGGGGTGGGGAGGCGCTCAAGCGAGCGCTAGCTCCCAGTGTGATAGGCCCCGGACTTAGCTGGAGTGGGGTGGGGGTGGGGAGACGCTCAGGCGAGCGCTGGCTCCCAGTGTGATAGGCCCCGGATTTAGCTGGAGCGGGGTGGGGGTGGGGAGGCAGGAGCCACACAAAACCAGAACTGCCTCGCCCCATCAAGACCTTCCACTCTCTTCCCTGCTGGCCTTTCCTTTTATTCACCCTTACTTTCTTCATGTGGGCTGGCGCAGCAGTCTAAGGCAGGTCTGCCTTTCCCACATCAAAATCAAATAAAAGTTTTACTGCCTTTCCCAATTATTCCCCAATACCGTCCTTATCCATTTCATATATATAATTTTACATGATGGGCATAACATTGTCCTGCTTGTCTGTATTCATTTCTCTTCTCTTCTGTCAGTTTTTAAATGATTCTTCCTTTCTTGCTTTATTCGATCTCTCCCTCCCTCCCTTTCTTTTTTTCCTTTCTTCCTTCTTTCCTTCTTTTTCTTTCTCTTCTTTCACCTCTTCCTTCCTCTTTTTTATTGTTTCTTTCTCTTTCTTTCTCCTTCCTTCCTTCCTCTTTTTTATTGTTTCTTTTTCTTTCTTCTTTCTTCCTTCCCTTCTTCCTTCCTTCCTGTCTTTTTTTCTCTCTTCCTTTCTTCTGATGTGTTTGGTTTACAGCCACAAATGATGAGATTGATGTAAAGAACCAAATGTAAGGGTTTGATCATGTGAAGAATTCACAATGACAACTCTCTTTAGCAAAAGGTAGGTTTCATTTAGGAGAAGAGGTTACAGATAAAATGACGAGATACAATAGACACCAGGAATAGTAAATATGAAATAGAGTTGGGAGAGCTGTAGGGTTACCAAAGAAAGGGCTTGAGAAGAATCCATTAAAGGGTTGGGAGTACTTTGGCAGACTAAACCCTAAAAGGAATTTAGCATCCTAAAAGAGTAAGGTGTCTATTAAGGAGAAAGACACCATGAGGCATGAGGGGGCGAAGAGAGGAAAGATACCTTGAGGTGGGTATCGGGAAAGTTGAGGAGAAAGATACCACAAGGCAGAACTTGCATGGCCAGCTAACCCCTAAAGGGGTTCAACAATGGTGTGGACCATGGACAGAGTTATAGGGGAACTTTAACTTCAAGGTTTGAAAAAACTTGAATTTCCGACTAGACACAACAAGGTGGGAATACCCAAGACCTCCACAGGGGGTGGGACTATAAGGTTGAACTGATCTCCATCAGTGCCCTTCCCTACTTGCCTCAGGGAGAAATTTTATCAGTACTTTAGGCTTTCTCTGCCAACCCCAGTGACCAGTACCTCATCACTTTATTCATTGCCTCCTTCTTTCCTTTCTTCCCTCCTTCCTTCTTTCCTTTCTTTTTCTTTTTTGTTTCATTCTTTCCTTCCTTCCTTCCTCCCCTCCCTCCTTCTTCCTTCTTTCCTCCTTCCTTCCCTTTTTTCAGCTCTCCCTCCTTCCTTCTCTCTCTTCTTTCCTTCCATGTTTGCTTCGTTCCTTCTTTTCTTTCTTCTTTCCTCCTTCCTTCCTTTCTTCCTTTCTCTCCTGTTTTCTTTCTTTCTTTGTTTCTCCTTCTTTTTCTTCCTTCTTTCTTTCTTCTTTCCTTCCTTCCTTTCCTTCTTTCCTCATTTCTTTCTCTCTTTTTCTTTTGTTTGTTTCTTTTTTCTTTCTCTTTTTCTTCTTTCCTTCCTTCTTTGCTCCCTTCCTTCATTCCTTCCTTCTTTTTTTCCTTCCTTCCTTCTTTTTTTCTTCTTTCCTTCCTCCCTTTCTTCCTTTTTCTCCTTATTACTTCCTTCTTCCTTCTTTCTTCCTTTTTTGTTTCTTTTTTCTTTCTTTCCCTCTTTCCTCCTCTATTCTTTTCTTCCTCCCTTCCTTCCTTCCTCCCTTCCTCCCTTCCTTCCTTCGTTTTTAAAGTTTCTAACCATAAAGCTCTAAATCAAAAGAAGAGAAAGAGGATGCTAGCAGAGGTTGTTTGGAAATGCCCAAACAGCTCAGCTACCAGCTGCTGCTGCCATTCTTTCCAACTCAGAAAAGTCCAAGTACAGCTTAACATCAAGGATTCCTGCATTTTTGAAGTCTTTCTCAATTATCCTGAGGGGTTTGAATACTAACCCTCTTCAAGACAATAGAGAACCAAGTGAACATTAATGAAGCCTCACCCATGAACAATATTGTGGACTAGTTGGTCTTGCTCTTCCCCACACAGTTAAAACATTTTTTGGTTATTATGATCACCATCACACACACACACACACACACACACACACACACACACTTCTACATACAAAGAAGAATGGTAAGAATTGCATAGGAAATCCCGTTTCATTGAAAAGGGGGGGCTTATTTTAAAATATATGTTCATACAACCGGTACAGGAATATGCTGGAGTCATCTGGATCCAGCTTTCAAGAGCTCATTTTTAAATTTTCAGTATGAGCATTTATATCTTGGAAAGTGACAAAAATCACAAATCAAAACTTCATGTAATTTTTATTGCCTAGATTTAAGAAAATGAGAGAGAAAACTTTAATAATGCAGACTAAATTGAAAACTGTGCCTTGCATATGTTTTTTCAGACAACTGTTTATTAAATTTTTGCCAGCACATGCCTATACATACATACATATCTATTTCTCTGTCTATACATATATGTGTGTGTGTGTGTGTGTGTGTGTGTGTGTGTGTGTATCCAATTCAGCACATTAGCTCCAAAACTATCCTTCTCAACTGAGTCACCATTGGAACTGCCTTATTCTGTGAATTTTCTTTAAATGTTCCCTTTTCATTCTTATTTTGGCATAGCCCTTCTCCTTCCCTCCCCCTGCAGAAAAAAATCCCCTCCCTTGTAACAAATTAGCACACTTAAGCAAAAAAAAAAAAATCCACACATTAACCATTTTCATGTCTGAAGAGACATGCCTTTCTTTTATACATTTAATCTGTCACCTGGCCGTCTCATCATTGGTCCTCTGGAATCATGATTGGTGACTGCATCGATCAGCATTCTTACATCTTTCAAAGTCGTTTATTTTGTCTTGATGATATTGGAAAGTTATGTAAATCGTTTTCCTAGTTCTGCTTACATCACTCTGTATCAGTTCATAGGTGCAGGCCTCTCTGATATTGTCTATTTTGTTATTTATTATTAGGCATTAATATGCATAAGGCATCTAGGAGGTACCACAATGGTTAGAACACTGGACCTGGAATCAAGAAGATCTGAGTTCAAATTCACCCTCCGACACTTACTAGCTGTGTGCTCCTGGGTAAGTCACTTTATGCTATTTGCCTCAATCCGCTGGAGAAGGAATGGCAAACCACTCAAGTATCTTGGTCAAGAAAACTCCATAGACAGTATTGACATGATATGGTCCATGGGGTCACAAAGAGTCAGACACAACTGGACAACAATAGTCACTATGCTATTACATTCATACACTATTCTTAATTCAGACATTTCCCAACTGATGAACACCTCCTTTGTTTCTATGTCTTTGTTATAACAAGTGCTACTCTGAATATTTTTGTAAAGACACATAAATATTTTGCAAAAGTGGCCTTTTGCATTTCTGATAGACTTGGGATGGAAAGTACCATCCACATTCAGAGAGAGAACTATGCAGACTGAATGTGGATCAAAACATAGTATTTTCACCTTTTTTTGTTGTTGTTTGCTTCTTTTGTTTTTCTTTTTCGTGTGTGTGTGTGTGTGTGTGTGTGTGTGTGTGTGTGTGTGTTTTATGGAACTATGTTTAGAAGAGTTAGACATGTTTAATCTATAATAATGGATTGCTTGTCTACTATAGGGGAAAAGGGAGAAAAATTTGGAACACAAGGTTTTGCAAATATGTATGTTGAAATCTATGTTTTCATATATTTGGAAAAATAAAAAGCTATTATTATTATTTTTTTTAAAGTTCTTTTGTCTCCTTCTTGGACCTCTTTGGGACATAGACATAGGTCTAGTACTGTTAGCATTGGATCAAAGGGCACAGCTTAGTGCCTTTTTGAGTTTTGTTCTGTAAAGGTGACTAGGTAAGAACACATATTGATTAATTAATTAATCAGAAGACATTTGAAAATATCTTTGAAAGACATTTGATGAAGTAAAGTGAATCAGATAAGAAGTCTGTTCCAATTGGTTATGGGTCCTGGATTGAAACATTGTTGGAATGAGATGATTCCAGAAATTGGAATATGTGGTTTTCCCTATACATCCATAAAGAGGAGCTAATGGAGGGGCAGCTAGGTGACACAGTGGATAGAGCATCAGCCCTGAAGTCAGGAGGACCTGAGTTCAAATCTGGTCTCAGACACTTAACACTTCCTAGTTGTGTGACCCTGGGCAAGGCACTTAACCCCAATTGCCTCAGAAAAAAAGAAGAAGAAGAAGAGGAGCTGATGGGGAGAGGGGGGAAGAGGAGAGGCTTCATCTTCCTCCTGAGTTCCTCCCCTTTTCTTTAACCAAAAGACAACTTTGTCAGCTTCAAAGGAGTCCAGAAGATGTTGGACCACTTGGCTACTGTGTCCTAGCATTATACTCCCTGGAACAGTATGGCTCTCATCTTCTTCTTGATGTCCAATTAGTGTTCCTAGATCAGCTGGTGGCAGTATTGACAACTGGAGCCAAGGGAAGATGAATGCAGATTAACTGTACTTAAGGAAAACTTTTTGAGCATCTCACAAATAGGAGAAAGAGACTTCTCTGAAGTCAGGAGCCATGAGTTTCTATTCCTTCCCTACATATGCTCTCCCAGCTCGATCCCACTTTCCTCTGGATTTTGCATGTACTTTTGGAAGTGTCTATCAAACTTTGGAGGGTTGTCTTGTACCAACTGTGCTCAATGGACCACCTCAGTAAATACCCCTTTTTCAAAGCTACTTAAGTCTGGCTAACTTATTCCCAACTGAGAATCTTGACAGGAGGCACACTAGTGGGAATTTGATATAATGTCATTAAGGAATCAACCCTAAGAAATAACCAAGCTTGGAGGGCTTAAGAGTTGCCAATAAGAATAGGAACTGGGGAAAAAATCCTTAGAGTTTATGTGAGTAAGAGTTCTAGATTACTTTTCAGAATGATTGAGCCACTTCACAGTTTCATGCTTTAGTATTCTTCCCAAGATCCTCTGACAATTATTCCTTTTTTGTTATCTTTGCCAACTATGAAATTTTGGGGGGCAAATCTTTGCCACCTGTCAAGGTGTGAGGTAGAACCTCAGAGTTGTTTTAATTTGCATTTCTTTCATAATTACTGATGTGGATTTTTTTTCACATGGTTGTTCATGGGTTGTTTTTCTCCTAAGAACTACCAAAAGTCAGCTTCTTTGGCCTTTTATCTAATGGGAAATGGCTCTTGCTATGCCCCACATTTCCCTCCTAGAGTAGTCAGCAAGACTGCAGGTAAGGAGGGAGCTATTTAATAAGCTTAATGTCTGCTTCCAATTATCTATTACAGGACCTTAGAGAGAGGAGTGATAAAATTTAATGAAGATGAGAAAGTACATTTGAGAAGCTTCTCACTCAATAGAAACAAGTAAACTCAGGCTAAAATGAGAACATATTCCTTAACAGTACATAACTTTAAAGCTAGAAAATGTACCAACATTCTTGAAAGGAGAATGAAAATGGATTATCAATTATGAAAATGCATAACATCTAGCTCTTCCCCTCACCCTTCAATCTTCTCTGATAGCAGTGGAGAAAAACAAAAAAGCTGACATTTTACAGAATGGGAAACTGAGGCCCAAAGGGCTAAGGGATTGAGAGAAAATATAAAATTGCAAAAAGACAGCATTGTCTGCTAAGTGAAATGAACAGAACCAGGAGATCATTATACATTTCGACAACGATATTGTATGAGGACATTTCTTTGACAAGGAGACCTAACTGAGTTTCAATTGATGAATGATGGACAGAAGCAGCTACACCCAAAGAAAGAACACTGGGAAACGAATGTGAACTATCTGCATTTTTGTTTTTCTTCCTGGGTTATTTCTACCTTCTGAATCCAATTCTCCCTGTGCAACAAGAGAACTGTTCGGTTCTGCAAACATATATTGTATCTAGGATATACTGCAACATATCTAACATATATAAAACTGCTTGCCATCTAGGGGAGGGGGTGGAGGGAGGGAGGGGAAAAATTGGAACAGAAACAAGTGCAAGGGATAATGTTGTAAAAAAATTACCCTGGCATGGATTCTGTCAATATAAAGTAATTATTAAATAAAATTAAAAAAAAAAAAAGACAGCATTGTCTCACCTGACCAAGAAGGGAACTCAAGAAGAAATGACCAGAGGTTCTTAACTTTTGTGGGTGTATCCTGAACCCTTTTATCAGCCAATCTGGCAAAGCCTATGGACTCCTTCTTAGAATCATGTCTTTAAATGAATAAAATAAAATGTATATAATTACAAAGGAACCTATTGCATTAAAATCCAATCATCAGAATCGTTTTTAAAGTAATCCAAGGAGTTAGAGAGGGAGCTGAGATGGCAGAGTAGAGGCAGGAACTCACCTGAACTCCCCTAATTCCCCTCTGAACAATTTGTAAAATAATGTCTCAAATGTAATTCTGGAGGCAGCAGATCAACAAAATGTCAGCAATTTCCTTACACAAGACAACCAAGGAAGTCTGCAGGAAAGATAGATCACACTGGAGTTTTTGTCTGGCCCGGAACATAATGAAGGCCATGCTGTGGCAACACCAATAGCTGTGGCAACCTTGGAGACAACAACTTTGGGAGTTCTCATCCCACAGTCGATAAGGAGTCGACAACTGATCAGAAAGAGTTTACATTGGACCCTTTGCTGACACTAGCTCCAGAACCCCATTTCATTACCCGTATGGACAAAAAGAAGCACTAACACTTGCAGTTGAAGCATAGGAGGAGCCATGGTCACAGTTCCAAAGAAAAGAAAAGTGCTTGTGGTGTCTTATGAGGGAGTAGGGACCTTGGTCTCAGTTGCAAGGTAGAAAGAAAGGAGTGCTAACACTTGTGACTATAGGAAGCAAAGTCCCTTCCTGGGTAAAAACCAAAGCACAGACCAGGAAAGCAGTGATCACCTCTCTTCTTAGATTATACCACCTTGAAAGCACTGAAAAACTTACAAAACCTCAGAACTACTTCTAAAAATAATGACACAAAAAACCTGAAGCTTGGGACAATACCCCTTCTGCCACCGGAATATAGTCCAACTTTAACATAAAGTTAAAAGTCAAGAAATACACTGAAAAAAATGAGCAAACAGGAACAAAAAAGAACTTGACCATAAAAAGTTATGATGGTGACAGGGAAAATCAGATAGAAACTCAGAAGAAGACAATCTTGTCAAAATATCTATAAGGAAAGCCTCAAGGAAAAATGGGAATTGAACACAAGCCAAATAAAAATTCCTAGAAGAGTTCAAAAAGGATTTTAAAAATCAAATAATAGAGGTAGTGGGAAAAGAAATGAGAGTTGTGCAAAAAACCATGAAAAAGAAGTAAACAGCTTAGTAAAAGAGACACAAGAAAATTACCAAAGAACATAATCCCTTAACATTAGAATTAATCAAATGGCAAAAGAGAAGGCATTGCAGAGAAAAATTCCTTAAAAATTAGATTTGGGCAAATGTCTATAAGACATCAAGAATCAATCAAACAAAATCAAAAGAATGAAAAAATAGAAGAAAATCTGAAATATCTCATTGGGAAAACAATTAACCTGAAAAATACATCTAAGGAGAGATAATTTAAGAATTATTGGACTACAAAACAATTCCAATAGACTTTGGATGGAAAATGCCATCTGCGTTCATTAAGAGAACTAGGGAGGCTGGAAGTAGATTGAATCATACTATTTTCACCTTTTTTTTTTTTTTTTTTTTTTTTTTTGCTTTTTTTTCCTCATGGTTTTTTCCCTTTTGGTCTGACTTTTCCTTGTAAAATATGACAAATATGATAATATGGTTTAAAGTATTGTACCTGTATGACCTATATCTGATTGTTGGCTCTGTTGGAGAAGAGAGGAGGGAAGGAAAGAGAGAGAAAAAAACTGGAACACAAAATCTTTTTTTCCCACCAGTAGCTTCTTCCCCTTTGTGGTATTCTTTTTCTTCTTTAAAATAATATAATAATAGTTCTCTCTGGGAGAAAGCATGTTTCTCAGGGAGGTTTTCTGGAGGCAGCCTTAGTATCAATTGAGATCAATAATTACCCCAATTGCAGCCAGGTGATAAAAGTTCAGATCTTTTATTGTCTCCATTATAGCCCGGTTAGCTTAGAGGTCTATCTCTCTGCTTGGTTCCAAGAGCTCTTGCAGCTTTGTCCTTTGCTTCTGCCTCTGCTTTCTTCAGCTTCCAATTCAGCTCCAAGTTGAATCTGTCTTACCTCCAAGAGAAGGCTTCTGGCTCTCAATCTCCCAGAGTGCTCTGTGTCTGGCTCAGAGTGCTCTTCTCCAATCTAATTCAGCTGAACTCCCTTGACTGGGCTCACTGAAGTTCTATTTATGCTCCTTCGAGAGAGGGATTGTGGGATGGGATTGTGGGATGCGAGAGAGAAGGATTATGGGTTTCTCCCATAGTGCTCTCTGGCCCTAAGAGTTTCAAGGGAGGTGTGAATTCAGATATCCCATACTAAACCCTGAAATCTCTCAAATGTATGAACTCCAATGAGTAAAGGTGTGAATACAAGCATTGTATCAATTAGTTCTACTTTAGTACCTTGTTTCAGGTTCTGGCCCAAAACATCTCCTTGTAAGATCAGATCAATAATGATCAACTCTAAGCAGTTTGTACAGATTCCAACACCCTTTATTTTAGTTTATTAATAGGGTATAGAGCAGAGGCACTTACAATGGTCAAATTGAGTTTAGGAACAAGTTATGTCCCACACAGAAGTGCCAGCATGACTAGAGCTGAAATCCATTTCCTACAAAGGGTCCTATGCATGCTAGGTCTGCCAAATGTTCTGTCAGCCAAACCAACATCACCCTTTGAACCCTGAGAAGTCCTTCAGGCAGACATGATCCCTGATCCAAGGGCTGCTTGGCCTAGGGTTGGGGCTGGGGTGTGTGTGAAGCAAAGACTACTTTCCCAGTTATGTACTCCATTGGGGCTCAAGGTGGCTCTGGGGTTTAGGGTGGGTTTAAAGGCTAGAGATACATCTCCAGAAGCTTAACATGGAAGTTCCAGTGTTTAGGCTTAGGCTCGACTTTTTAGTTAAGCCTGATTTCTAGGAGTGTGTACGTATAAGTAGAGATGTACAAATACTCTGGGAATGGAAAGGAGCAGTCTTTGGCAGTAGAATCCAAGACAGTGTATCAGAAAGCCCACTAAGACTGGTGGTCACTGTATTCTCCCTTCTCCCTCCCATACTGATTAGCTATATCTGAAACTCCAGGCCAGGGCCTGATCCTTGCTGCTTCACGCTTGTTCATGCCATGCCCTGATTCTCTGTTACTCTGAACTCCTAGGCTGATGGACATGAGTGAAACCCATGGTGAGGAGAGCAATAATTTCCACTCTGGCCCTAGGGTAGTGGTGGGGGTGAGGCAAAACAATACTAAGTGGACAGCAGGACTTTTACTCCAACTAGGTGACTTAGAGAGGCGAAGCCCTGACCCCATTGGCCCCTTTGGTAGTAGGACATCTTTTAACTCAAATACAAAAGATATGGCAGATCATCTGGTTTCCAGTTTACATATGGTTTAATCACAAATCCCTCAAATGGCCATAAACACAGACACATAGGCTTTTGCTGTGCCCAAAGCCTCAAGGCTCATCCATCCATCCCTGGCCTGTTAGCATAGCTCTGGGTACTGCCTGCATCTGTAGTGGGATGGGCAAGGAGGGCAGGTGGAACACAAAATCTTACAAAAAATGAATGCTGAAAACTACCTTTTACACATATTTGGAAAAATAAAACTCTATTGAGGAAAAAAAAAAGAATTATTAGACTACCTGAAAGCCACGATCTAAAAAAAGGACTTAGAGATTATACTTAAAGAAATTATCAAAGAAAACTGCCTTAATGTCTTAAAACCAGGTGGTAAAAAAGTTACTAGCGGAAGACCTTGACTTTCCCCTCTCAGAACTAACTAAATCTAACAAGATAAATGAGAAAGAATTTAAGGAGATGAATAGAATTTTTTAAAAGTTGGATATGATAGACCTCTGGAGAAAATTGAATAAGGATATCAAGGAATATATCTTTTTCTCAGTTGTACATGACACTTTCATAAAAATTAACCCTGTTTTAAGACAGAAAATCTCACAATCAAATGCAAAAAAGCAGAAATAGTAAATGCATCCTTTTTATCCCATATTGCCAAAAAATACATTCAATAAAGGGCTGCAGAAGCACAGATTAAAAATTTATTGGAAACGAATTTTTAATTTTTAATCCTAAAGAATGAATCAGTCAAAGAACATATCGTAGAAACAATCAATAATTTCATTAAAGAGAATGACAACAATGAGATATTATGCCAAAATTTATGAGATGCCAAGGCCATACTTAGGGGAAATTTTATATCTCTAACATTTATAGCAATAAAACAGAGAAAGAGCACATTAGTGAATTGGATATCCAACTAAAAAAGAAAAAACTAGAAAAAGAACAAATTAAAAATCCCCAATTAAGCACCAAATTAGAAATTATGAAAACCAAAGGTGAAATGATAAAATTGAAAGTGAGAAAACTATTGAGATAATAAATAAAACTAGGAGCTGGTTTTCTGGGAAAAAACAACAAGAAAGCTAAACCATTGGTTAATTTGATTTTTAAAAAGGAAGAAGAAAACCAAATTACTGTTATCAAAAATGAAAAAAGCGAATTCACCACCAACAAAGATGAAATCAAAGCAATTTTAGTAACTATTTTGCCAAATGATATGCCAATAAATCTAACAATCTAAGTGAAATGAATAAATATTTACAAAAATATAAATTGCCCAGATTAACAGAAGACAAAATAAAATTCTTAAAGATAGGATATCCTTAAAATCCTTAAAGATAAATATATCTTAAGGGAAAAATTAACAATGAATTCCCTAACAAAAAATCCCTAGAATAAGATGGATTCACAAGTGAATCCTATCAAACATTTAAAGAATAATTAATTTATTTGGGAAAATTGGCAAAGGAATTTACCAAATTTTTTTATGACACCAATATGGTGCTGATCCCTAAACCAAGAGGACCAAAAGCAGAAAAGGAAAACTATAAACCAGATTCCCTAATGAATGCTAATACAAAAACTTTAAATAAAATCCTAATAGTGAGATTATAGCGATATATCACAAGAATCACACACTATGACTAGGTGAGATTTATGCCAGGAATGCAGGGCTGATTTAATATTAGGAAAACTATCAGCATAATTGACCATATCAATAACAAAACCAAGAAAATTATATGATTGTTTCAATAGATGCAGAAAAAGCTTTTGACAAAATATAATACTCATTCCTATTAAAAAAAAAAACATGAATGAGAACAGGAATATATAGAGCTTTCCTTAAAACAATAAGTAGTATCTATCTAAAACCATCAGCAAGCATTATCTATAATGGGAACAAACTAGAAGTCTTCCCAATAAGATCAGAGATGAAGCAAAGATGCTCTTTATCACCACTATTATGAATTGATCCAAAGTAAAGTAAGCAGAATCAGGAGAACATTGTACATCATCAAAGCAATATTGTATGATGAACAACTATGAATGACTTAGTTATTCTCAAGAATACAACGATCCAAGACGATTCCAAAGGATGTATGATAAAAAATACTATCCATCTCCAGAGAAACAACTGACAGTGTCTGAATGCACATCAAAGCATGTTGTTGTTTTTTTTTTATTTTTTACTATATTATTCTTGTTTTGTTTTGTTTTTCTGATCTGCATTTTCTTTTGCAACATAGATAATATGGAAATGTTTTACATGACTACACATATATAACATGTATCAAAGTATTTGCCTTTTTAATGAGGGAAGAGAAGAGAAAAGGAGGGAGAGAATTTAGAAATCAAAAAGTTTTTTTAAAAATCAGTGTTTAGGGGCATCTGGATGGCACAGTGGATAGAGTACCGGTCCTGAAATCAGGAGGACCTGAGTTCAAATGGAGCCTCAGACATTTAATACTTACTAGCTGTGTGACCCTGGGCAAGTCATTTAACCCCAATAGCCTCACCAAAAAAAGTTTAAATTTTTTTTTACATGTAACTGAGAAAAAATAAAATAAAAGAGACTAAAAAAATAGTCTGTGGACCCCAGGTTAAAGGCATGTTCTATAGTCTTTAGACTTCTATTACTTCTGTTATGGACAGTCTCATAGCTCTAGTCATATGTCTCCTTGATCTGTTCATCTTGGTTAATTTAGGGATTAAGATTACATTATACCTTCTACATTCCAAGCTAAGCCATTTCTGAAGGTCAGTGGCAATTTCCCTTGGCCCCCTTTCCAAGCAACAAGTCTATTTTTAATCATGGGGGCTATGACCTGCTAACAACAGAAAGCTGTCCCTTCAGCTCGTTGTCCTAAATCTTACTGTTCTGGTTGGAGCCCAAGGTGCAAAGAGCTCAAGGGAAAGAACAGAAGGAGATTTTGGAGAGCTTATAAGGACTCAGTAAGAAAAGTTGGTAAAACAAGAGAGAGGAAGGTGTCACATCTGGAAACTGAGGTTCTGAGCCACATAAGTAGTCTTATTACACAATCACACCACAATAATCCCTGCTCTCTAGAATTTTCAATTTCTCCCTTTCTGCTTGTTCCTTCTGTTATATACAAACACTTCCAAATTGCCAACCTTTAAAAAAAAGCAAACTTCACTAGATCCTATATCCCCTCAAGCTACTTTCCTTTATCTTTCCATTTTTCACAGACAATAATTCTTAGAAAAAGCCATCTACACTTATTCCCTTCTCTTCTTCAAATCCCACTCAATACCTTGCAGTCTAGTTCTTGCCATCCTTTCTCAACTGAAATTGCTTTCTCTAAAATCACAAGTGATCTTATAATCATCCTATCTAATAACCTTTCCTCCATCCTTTCTGACCTCTCTACAGCCTTTGACTCTGTTAATCGAGAATCTTCTCCTCCTGGATAGTCTCTGCTCTCTAGGTTTTTGTGATAATATTCTCTCTTTTCTACCTATTATGACCACTCCTTCTTAATCTCCTTTGTTATAGGATCATCCATAACCCCTTTATTTATAGATGTACTCAAGGATCTCTCTTTTTCTCCCCCTGTGTAATATACTCACTTGTCGATCTCATCAAGCTCCTATAAATCCCCTTATCTCAATTCAAATAACTGCCAGATGTAACTGTCTATAGCCCTAGTCTCTTCTCTGAACACAGATTCTTTATCACTTACTGCCTATTAGAAATTTACAGCTGGCTATCTTAAACTCATCGTGTCAGAGTGCCGTTCTTAAGCTCTGATCATGTAACTCTGCTATTCAATCAACTTCAGTGGCTCTCTAATATGTCTATGATGAAATGTAAATTTCCCTGCTTGGTATTTAAAGTCCTTTGAAACCTAGCTCCAGCCCACACATGCTTATTATACATTACTCCTCTGGCTATACGACAGTCCAGACAAATGGTTCTTCTTGCCATAATTTCCATGACATCCCATCTCTTGCACAGGCTGTCCTCCATGCTTGGGCTGCTGTATCTCCTTCTCTCAGCTTCTTAGAATCACTTCCCCAGTTAAACCTGAAAATCTAAGTGAAAAAAAGAACGAAAAGAATTCCTCCCTCCCTCCTTCCTTCTCCGCCCCATTGCTCTCTCATTCAAAACAACTTTGTGTTTATTTGGTACACATCCTACACTTAATCATATTCATATGTGGTAATAGAATGTAAATTCCTTGAGGATAAGAACTTTTTACCTTGATAAATTTCTCTGTAGCAAAAAGGCGCATTAGTCTTCCTGCAAAAATACTACCTATGTCTCTATCTCCATTTGTCTCTACATGTATAGATCTATCTCCACCTATCATTCTATCTTTATTTATTTCTCTATCTACTCGATGGGGAGCACTTTGAGGGCAGACATTTTCTTTTGCCTTTCTCTATATCCTCAATATTTAGTAAGTGCCTGGTACATAGTAAACACTTAATGTCTGTTTGCTGCCTGACTTTCTGTCCTCAGCTATCTATATATTTATCTATCCATCCATCTATCTATTTCTCATCTATCTCTATATCTATCCCCATCTATCCATCCTCTTATATCTGATCTATTTATGTGTATGTCTGTCTGTCTATCTATCTATCTATGTCTTGTTGCAGCTGCTGTGACTTTTTTTCCATTGAAAGTATGCATAAGCCAGAGAGAGGACTGTGGGAACTGAGTGTAGATCACAACACAATATTTTCACTCTTCTTGTTTGCATTTTATTTTCTTTCTCACTTTTTCCCTTTTTGATCTGATTTTACTTGTGCAGCACAAATATATATTTGTGGAAACAGATATAGAAGAATTGCACGTGTTTAACATATATTGAATTACTTGCCGTCTAGGAGAGGGGATAAGGGGAAGGGAAAGAAAAAATTGGAACACAAGGTTTTGCAAGGGTGAATTTTGAAATTTATCCATGAATATATATTTGAAAAATAAAAGACTTTAATTTTTTAAAAAGGAAAGAAAAAGCTTTAATAACAAAAATAAATAAATGAATGAGCACACACAAAAAAGAAAGTATGCATAAAAGTACAAGCTGATCCAACATACCTCCACCTCACCCTTCATGTTCAGAATAGAGTCAAATAAAAAGTACCAAGAAACAAGTGCTGCTGTCATTCAACTGGACAGTGTGTTTAGTCATCAGAGGATTTAAGTTGCACCAGAAAGCCATAAAGTGATTAGTGCAGAGCTTAGAAACAACTCTGTCTGAACCAAGAGCCATGTTATATTGACTTGGTGTGTATTACCCTAAATAGAAACCCTGAAATGAGGTCAAGGTCATTATGGGGTCTGAGGGAGGAATTTGACAGTACCCAAAAACACAGTGGGAAACAGCAAAAAGTGGGAGTCACATGGACTTTTAGATTCAGCTTGGTTTGGGGGCACACCGAGAGCTTTAGTTTTTCTGTGCCCCCTCCAGCTTCATCTCCAGCAGGGGATTTAAAATACATTAGCCAAAAAAAAGCTTAAGTGCAGATCTGATTATGCTGCTCTTCTACTCAAAAAACTTCAATAGTTCCCTATTGCTTCTAGAATCAGCTATCATTTTCTCTCTTTGATTTTTAAAGCCCTTCACAACCTGGCTCCAACCTTCCTTTTTAGCCTCACTGGACATTGCCACCCTCTAAAGTGCCAAACCAAACTGGCCTCCTCACACACGGCACTCTATCTCCCATCTCTGTACCTTTCCCATACCTACATTGAACTCACTCCTCACTTCCACTTCATAGTGGATGAAGCTGAAGCCTGGCTGCATGAGTTTTAGGAAATAGCCCCAAACAAACAGCACTATTTCTTTTCTTTCTGGGAGAGCCCAAGGGACTTGGTCTCGGATTTGGACTTCTCTCTCTTTATTTTTTGAGATACACTAATTTATTTTTTAAAAAACATATTATTTCTATTATAAATTACAATTGACTGGAATTCAGGAAACTTAGGATCTAGTCTCAGTTCAGCCATCTTGTTTCCAAGATGTTGGACTTCTCTTTCAAGAAAATGTACAAAGGGATACAAAATTATGAAGAGGACTCTAAAGACCTAGTCAAAGATGAGAGGAACAGATAAGTACCGTAGAGAAACAAAGTAGTTTCCTGCCAAGACACCAGACTCAAAGAGGGTGGCTAGTTCCTTTGCTCACTGAGACAAATGGAACAACTATGACCAGAGCATAGAATGGTAAGAAAAAAATTCCAATTGGCAGTAAATTTTTCCCCTAATTGTGAATTCAAATAGTGATATGCCTTTTCTACCCTTTTCTAAACACTATTATCCAGATTTTTAAACTGAGTTCTTAAATCAACTTTGGATTCTTTGGCAATAAAATCCATGAAGAGGCAGCTAGATTACTTAGTGTGTAGAACACTGATTCTGTAGTCAGGAGGATCTGATTTTAAATCTGGCCTCAGTTACAAACTGTGTGACCCTGAGCAAGTCACTTAACCCTGTTGGCCTCAGTTTCCTCATCTATAAAATAGGCTGGAAAAGGAAATAGCAAATCACTCCAGTAACTCTGCCAAGAAAACACCAAATGGGGTCATAAAAAGTCAGACACAACTGAAAAAAGAGTGAACAACAAGTCCAAAAGGAATGTAATGATAGTCTTGCTGTCCTCTGCGCAGGTGTGAAATCCTGTCACATATTGTATTTGCTTCTGGGCGCCACATTTCAGTGGCAGGGAGGCAGATTTTGTATTTATTGGAAGAATAAATATCTGACGATCAGAGCTGCCCAAAAGTAGAATGATCTGCCTCAACTTGTACTGCTGTGTAGTTGAGTTTCCTGCAAATAAGTGTCCAGAGATGGATGTACCCTTTGTGTAGGGTATGCCAACCTTCAGAGGGGAAAACTCTGCATCTGTGAGTTTCTTCTCCAGGGATTTGGTGCTTTGTAAATAGTATTTGATTTTGTTGTTGCTCTTCAATCATGTCTGACTTTCCATGACCCCATTTGGGGTTTCTTGGCAAAGACATTGGAATGATTTGCCATTTCCTTCTCTAACTCATTTGACAAATGAGGAAACTGAGGCAAACAGAGCTAAGTGACTTGCCCATGGTCATATAGCTAGTAAGTGAGGCAGACTTGAACTTAGGAAGATGTCTTCCTGGCTCCAGGTCCAGGGTTCTATCCACCGCACCACCTGTCTAGTAGTATTTGGTACCATTCCCAAATATCAAGGGACCCGATCCTGGTAAGTGTAGAACCTGTGATAATAAGGACTGTCAAGGAGTTGTGCCCGCATTTTGGAGACACCATCCACGGACATGTTTACCATCCTAAAAAGATGTTGTATTGCCCTGTTCTTGTGCTTCTTTCCTAACCTGATCTTCTGGAGGATTTGCTCGGTCTATGAATAAAGGCCAGATGATTGATTGGTCATCGTGAAAGTTTGAGGGTAATGTTGGGCAGATATTGGGCTAGATCTCTAAGCTGGCTTCCAGCACTTAGCACAGTGTCTGCCATATGCCAGACTTACTATACAGTAAGTGCTTAATAAGTGCTTATTGACTGGTTGACTCTGAGGTCTCTTCCAAGTCAGGAAATTCTGTGATTGTTTAATTCAGCAGATCTTTGTCCTGACCATTGTAACAACTACTGCTGCTGTTAGCATTTATATAGTGCTTTAAGATTTGCAAAACACTCTACATATGATCTCATTCTCTCTCACAACAGCCTGTTGAGTATGTGTTGTTATTATCATCATTTTACAGGTAAGGAAACTAAGGCAGAGAGTTAAGGGGTCATACAGCTCATAAGTGCCTAAGACTAGGTTTAAGGTCCCACTAACTCCAGATCAACCACTTTATCTACTATATCCCTGGTGTTGGCAAAGGACTAACCCCAGACAAAACTGTGAAGCAGAAAGTGTTTTTGTTCAGTGTCATCCCTGGGTGATATCAGTAATTTATGCTTCCGAAATTTCCAGATTGCCTCAGTCTGTAATCTCGTACCACATCTAATTGGATAAATAATACGATAAATAAAAATAAATGGAATAATTCATATTAAGCACATTCCCAGCTCTCTCTTTCCCAGGTAACCAAAATGCAATTTAACAAGGGCCTTCTAGAAATAATACCTTAACTTCAAAGGAATGATCCTAATGGGGGAAATTTCCGAAATTCTGGCAGGAGATTTCTTTGGACAAATGGGTTTGTGATTCTCTTCAAATCTCGCTGCATCTATTCCGTCTACCACCACCACCGCCCCCCCCCAAAAAAAAAAACCACCAAATTCTTGCTGATAGATTTTAGAGGTGCTAAAAGAAAGAAAGAGGTGAATAAAATAAAATGCTCACCTCATGGAACTCAGAGTTCACTAGGATGAATGGATATATAAGAAGGCATATCCAGGTGGGAATGAACTCAAAATTCTCTGTCAACTACATCCTCCACAAGGCTGTGTGTATGGCTCCTGCAGAAACTAGATAGGCTAGTCTCATGAGAATGATGTTCTGGAGAGAGCCAGGATTGTCAAAGATACAATACTGATGTAATAGGACTCTGTGTCCCCTGATCTTTTGGAGGGTGGGCCTGGGTTGGAAAAACTCTGAATCTCTACCCCTCCCAGGCTCTGGGAGCATCCCCACCCTCTTACCTGATTCCCAAGGGAAACTTCCACCTCCAATTGATCTGGAAATCACTTTGGTCTGGGCAACAATCACCATCCTTAATGATTTGGAAATTAGCCCCTAATCACTCCTTAGTCCCAAACTATAGAAGATTAATAAAAAACAAGTTTCTGTACCCCAACCTTTGCTCTTTCTAATCAGGAGGCAGCCTGCTGAGGGAAATAGTTTCTCAGTGAAAATAAACCCATTTTTTCCAAAAAACCTCACTTGTAGACTGGGACTATGAATTCTTTTTGCAAAAACCTGTGACACGGCCTGGGGCCCCCCTTTGATGTTAGGGTACTTCTCATCCCTCAACATGGGGGAAGGGGGAAAATTAGAACTCAAGGTTTTGTAAGGGTGAATGTTGAAAATTATCCATGTATATATTTTGAAAATAAAAAGTTAAAAAAATAAACAACTTTGAAAAAAAAATGTAAGCTCTTTGAGGGAAGGCACTGTCTCTTTTTTTGGTATCTTCAGTGCTCAGCAGTGTCTGGTACATCCTTTCAAGTCTCACCTCTTACACTTTGTGTGACCTTAGATAAATGACTTCACTTCCTTGGGTTTCAACTTTTTCCTCAGTAAAACAAGAGTTGGCCTGGATTGTTCATTGATTAGGGAGACTTATTAGTTTATTTCAGAAATTCAAGTGTAATTAGTTCGTTGTCAATAAGCATTTATTAAGTGCCTATTGTGTACTGCACTAAGCAACTGGGGGCACAAAGAAGACAAAAAAGTCCTTCCCCTCAAGGATGCTTACGATCAAATGAGGGAAGATAATACCAAAAAAGAATTTGGGGCACCTAGCACAGAATATGGTTCTGTCTGTGAAAATATCCTATTGCCAACATTAGAAGAGATAAGGTTGGACTGGTGCTTAAAGCCTTACATAAACGACCTCCAACTAACCCAAAAATTTTTTAACTGTCCCCCACATGGATTTTTTTATCTTCTCCCCCCTCTCTTTATCTCTTGCCCCATTAATCTACATACTACATACTACATACATCCCATTCCTGTTGATTTATACACCTATCTATACTCCACCTAATCCTATTCCCCCCAATAATTTCTTAATTGATTTTGAGGGTGCTATGCCATTTTAGGTATGTGTGTATATGTGGGTCTACACACACATACATATGTGTATCGTTCCCTCTTTAACCCATTCCTGATGCGAGTAGTTTTCTGAACTACCAGCCCTTCTTCTCCAACTCCTCTGTGTTGGTTCTTCCAGTCACATCTTATTCATATAGCATAATTACTATTTTTACTTTTTCCTAGACAGTTTAATTTTTAGAGTCACATCATACTTAGCTCTACCCCAATCCTTTTTTTTTTTTTTTTGGACTAACCAATTACTGACAGCATTCTTAAACATATGTTTTACATCTCCACATATAAAACATAAATAATTGTATCCTTATTGAGTCCCTTAAAATTAGTATTTGATGTTGACTCTTATATGTTAAATTTTCTATTGAGTTCAGGTTTGGTTGAGACAAAATCCTGAAAAATCTGACAATTCAGTGAATGTGCTTTTTTTTTTTCCAATTTTATACCTAATTTTTCTGTAAAAAATTTTTTTCAGCCACAAGCCTAATTCTTTTGATTGCCAATATATAGTATGACAGGACCTGTGGTCTTTTTAATTGTTGTTGCTGATAAATTCTGTGCATTTATTATTGCAACTCTGGCATATTTGAATTGATTTTGTCGTTGTAAAATTTTCTCTTTGTTCTAGAGTTTTCAAATTTTAGCAATGATATTTTTATATTTTCTTTGTCAAATCTCTTTGAGGTGGTGATCGATGGATTTTTTTTTCTATTTCTATTTTCTCTTCTTGTTCCATCACTTCAGGACAATTTTCTTTAATTATTTCTTCTATTATTGTGAAAGAGATATTAGAAGAGATAAAATCCTTTGGCATTTAAGGTCTTCTATAAGCTGATCTCCATCTAACTTTCAAGCCTTCTTTTACCTATTCCCTTCCATTCTATATTCCAGCTTGGAAGATAGCTGACCTTCTAGGCAGGAAGTCCCACCACAGCTACACACTGTATGACCCTGAGCAAGTCACTTAATCTCTCTGAGGTAATTCTCAAAAACTATGAGTTAGGGATGAATCACCAACTTCAATCCCAAAGATTTCATCTCCATAGGACAGCTGGCTCTTTCTGTTCATAGAGAAGACACCAGCAGCATGAAGTCAGAGTTTGCAGGCATCTGTTTATCTCTCTGGCTGTGGGTGATAGAAAAATATGCTTAAGTGACTCACTTCTACTTCCAGCTATTAGTGATTCCAAAGCCAAAGTCCACAGCTCCAGGGCCCAGAAAACTTTCCCTCTTCTCAAGAACCATTTTGCATAACCCATTGTTTAAGAGAAATGCTTTGCCTATATAGATTAGGAAATATTTAACTCTTTGTTGGAGATAGTTGAGCCCAAAGTCATCCACATTAATCCTCTCATTTTAGGGATGAGAACAGGAAAGTCAAATGATTTGCTGAAGGTCCCAATTTAGTTTGGGACCCTCTTTTCTCAAAACCCAGCCCACCCTACTTTGCCTCTCATATCAGGCTTCCAGGTTTGATGTCCACACCTATATGCTTAGCACTAAATGCTCAAAAATACTTCTGATTGTTTTCGAATATTCAAATGGGCCCAATTCCATTTTAAAAAAGTCAAAAACCCATTAATGGGTTCATTTCTATTAAAAAAACAAAAAACTAGACTGTCTAAAAGTCCATTAAAAGTCCACTTAGTTATAAAAAACATGCCATAAAGCAAATACGCAGGCCCTTAACAGAACCCAGGGTCTATACACCACTTTGTTCAACTACCTCCTGCTCATAAGACCCAGGAAGAGGAATTGGCTTGTCCAGGTCCCAGAGGTAGTTGGCAGCAGAGGCACTATTTGATTTTTCTATTTTCTGCCCAGTAGTGCCTAGAGCAAGGGCCTTTGTTACTGTGCATTTTACGCAAAGAAAGACACTGGACCTAACTGTGGGCATTGCCTCTAGGATCAAATAGAAACAAACTCTTCTGCTTATTTTGTAAAATCCATTCCCAGCCATCTGTCTTCCCAGACACACTCTAGCCAAACTGGGCTCGCCTGGCCTTTTTTAAAAATTTTATTTTAACAGTATTTTTTTTCCAATTCACATAAAGATGGTTTTCAACTTTCCTTTTGGTAAGATTTTGAGTTCCAAATTTTTTTTTCGTCTTACCTCCCCCTTCCCATGCTAGCAAGCAATCTGATAACGGTTATAGTGTATATTCATTTTTTCCCCTCAGGAGTATTTTTTTTTTCACAAATACATGTAAAGATGTGTCATAGAGGCCTGGAGGGGTTGAGATTCAGAGTTTTTCCAACCCAGGCCCACCCTCCAAAAGATCAGGGGACACAGTCCTATTATACCATTCCTCCCTCAAGCAGTCACCCCCAAATTCATTTGGGCAAAGGGACAGAGGTCTCATCCTCTGGAGCTGCTTCAAGCTTGACAAGGACCATAGAGCTGTCCCTATGCTCAATGGGGGTTCAGGCTAGGAGGGGAAGTGGGAGGTGATCTGAAGATGGCAGCAGCAAATCTAGGGAATGTTGAATGTCCAAGTCAGTTGTCCCATGATCTTCAGACTGGATAAGTAGCTTGGAGCCTGGAGGAAACAAATCTCACAATCAGGTTAAAAGTGTGTGGGGGGGAGGGGGCATCCAGGGTAGAGATGGAGACATTTGGGAATGGGGCTTTTGCAAACAATGCATCAGGTCTGGTCTGTGGGCCCACTGAACAATCCTGACTGCCGCCACTGCCCACGGAGCTCCCTAGCTGAAAAGCTAAGGAGATAACTACTGGCAGGGGCCACAGAATCACATCAAGAAAGTAGAAGAGAAAATGCTAGGAGCAAAGTTCTCATCCTTGGAGTGGGAAAAAGTAAGAAAGAAGACTAGAGTGAGATAAAGGACATAGGCAATTTTACCCTTCTTTCTCCAGAGTATTTTCAGGGGTCCTGTGGAAGAGTAGCTTCAGGTCCCCTATGGGTTCACAGGAATATTCTGAAATATCTGAAATAACAGAAGCAGCATTTTTAATCCTAGAAATATGAGTCCAGCTGGGGAACCCTTCCAGTGTGACTGACGTTGGAGTGGTCAGAATGACCTTGTATGGTCCTTTCCGTTTTACACCTAGAGGGTCAGCACCATGAGGTTTCCAAGACTTCAAGTACACCATGTCCCCTGGATTGACAGGGGAGGCCACCTGGGTACGAGCACCTGCAGGTTTAGGGAGATGCTCATCTGCGTGTTCAGGAAAGGCTTTCTGGACTGCACCGAGCTATGGGGCAAACTAAGTGACCCGATGCTGTTCTGGGTCTACCAGAATGCCAGAGGTGAGGAAGGGCCTTCTACACAGAAGGTCAAAGGGGCCCAGCTTAATGTTCTCCCCAGATGCAATACGGACTCCAAGAAGTCCTAATGGGAGGTTCTTCACCCAGTCCCCTCCAGTCTCTAAGCACAGTTTAGTGAGGACTCCCTTGAGGGTGTGATTCATTTTCTCCACCTTCCCAGAAGCCTGAGGACGCCAGGCAGAGTGGAGGTGGTGATTTTAAGTGGCTTGGCCACATTTTGGGTCACCTGAGAAGTGAAGGCCGGGCCATTGTCCCTCTGCAAGGAGCTAGGCAGGCTCAGGCGAGGTATGGTCTCTTTTAGCGGGCACTTTGGTGACTCCTGAGCCTTCTCAGTCCTGCAGGAAAAAGCTTCTGCCCAGTTAGTAAAGGTGTCAACAAAGACCAGAAGCAGCTTGGAACCTCTGCAAGGGGCCTGTGTGTAAAGTCTATCTGCCAATCTTCCCCGGGGGAGGTGCCCCTTCTCTGAACAGGCTTCAGAATTAACAGCTCCCTCAGGATTCACCTGGGCACAAACTGGGCAGCCTGGCAGACCTGTCTGACCGTTTCTCCCCGCATCTGACCAGTGAAAATGCGTTTCCCCAGGGACTGGTGGGTAGCTTGGTGAAGACCAAAAGTAAGTTTCTGCTGACTTGCCTCTGGGCTTGAGTGTGTTTGAAACCAGCCAGAAGGAGAAAGGCTGTACCCCCTCTCTTCTGCAAGGGCATCTTCCTGTGAGCTACAGGAAGGGGCAGAAGAATCAGGAAGAGGGGATTAAAGGTGCCCTAGTCAGGGGTAAATGGGAGCATCTGACTCTGCAAATCCCTTCCCCTTGGCCTGAAGTGACTCTCCCTGCTGGTGTCCTTTGCAAAATCTGACTGAGACCTCTCTGGGTCCGTGGACAGCTTGCAACAGCTGGAGAATTTCCCCTGCATTTTAATGGGAGAATTCTTTGCTGTCAAAAGTCCCCTTTCTTTCCATATAGCCCCATGAGCACACAAATATGAAAAGTGTATTTTGGAGTCAGTATAGATGCTCCCTCTCACTCCCTTCCCCAGTTCCAAAGCTCTGGTCAAGGGCAATGAGTTCAGTTTTCTGGACACAAGTCCCAGGGGGCAGAGGCTCAGCTTCCAGGGTGCCGTTGAAGGTCACTACGGAATAGCCCGCCTTTCTCTCCCCATTTTCAAGAAAACTCGACCCATCTGTCAACCATTCACCATCTGGGCTGTCAAGAGGAAAGTCCCTCAAGTCAGGTCAACTTCAGTAGACAGACTCTAAAGCTTCCTCCCAATTACGAACGATGTCTCCCGACTGATGTTGTCTGGGAGCAGGGTGGCAAGATTTAGGGTGTGACACATCTGAAAAGTGAGGTCAGGGGTGTCTAGCAGGAGAGCCTGATATCTAGTGATCTCCCCCCAGCAAGCCACTGAGGCCCTTTGGCTTCTAAAATACTCTGAACCCTTTGGGAGGGGGACCTCCAATGGCTGCCCGGGATGAGTTTTGAGGCTTCTTCAATTAGGAGGGCCGCAGCAGCCACTGCTCTAAGGCACGAGGGCCATCCTAGAGAAACTGAATCCAGTTTCTTTGAGAAGAACACAACCTGGGGTCAGATCCCAGGGCTTGAGTTAAGACCCGCAGGGCCTGGTCCTGCCTTTCATCCACATACAGAGAGAAAGGCTTTTCTAAATTAGATAGGGCCAGGGTGGGTTTGACTTTCAGGGTTTTAAAAGCTTTGGCCTGATTGGGGCCCTAGTCGAGGGGAAGGTTGTCAGGGCCCAGAATGGGGCTGAGATTATGGCCCAGATATTGGACAGACCAGCAGGCAATGTGGGCTTTGGATAAGGAGACCCTGGGGCCCTTGTTGCAGTTCAGTCCCTGTTATTAAAGCTCTTTCTAACAGCTGAGTCTGGGGAGTCTGGGGGCCCACATCTGGCTTCTGCAGCTTCCTCCATATATCAGGGGCAGATGGGTTAATATTAACATCTCCCCAGGAAAGCTCCTTAATCTGGGAGAAATTTGACATTGAAAAAGGCACCTGTACCCTGAGTGCTTCTCTCAGGGGGCAGAGGTTAGCAGGGGTGGCCGAATCGGGATCCCGAGGAGGTGGAAGAGGGGTCCCACTCCTCATATCAGAGGGAATGAGGAGTGGGGGTAGGGAGGTCTAGCATCTGGTTCAGGAGGTGAGGGAGACAGAGTTGAAGAAATATTGTTGGACATAAGGTCCCGTCTTTGGTAAGAAGATGGTTCTGAAAGGGATTCATGGGCCTCCTGATAAGGACTGCATGGGGGTGCAGAGGTGGGAGCCTGTGTCCCTAGAAGAATGGAAAGGAGGGGGTTATTTAAAAGGTTAGTATCTGATTTTGATTCCCCTCCAGTAAATGTTAGCAGCCTCCTGCAGTGCTGTTTTCATTTAGGACTTGAGACAAGGCCATGAAGACTTGGACATGGAGAACTTTGGGCCACCTGCCTTACCTTTGGCCAAACAAATCAGGCTGCTGGATAACCAGTGCTACAGCCGTTTGAGTCCCTAATGGACCATTTTCCTGGTTCCCCATAATATATCGAGACCAGGCATATTGCAAAAGAAAAGAAGTTTCTTAGTTTTGAGATCTTTCAAGTCTCTGTTTTTTAAGAGTCAGCCTAAGGGAGAATCCTTAGGGATGGAGATAGAGGGGGATTGTCCCCTTTTGCCACAAGTCTTAGATTTTCCGAATTCTATAGTCCCCCGACCTCTCAGGCGTCCCAGAAAAAGCAATAGGTGACAGAAGTCCCCTGGTTAAGGGGACTTCTGCTAAAAGAAGCAGGAACTCCGAGTCTAGGCGGCCCTAGTCAAGGAAGTCTGCTGAGCGAAGAGCTCCCTACCGCCCCAAACCTTCCCAGGTGTTTGGGTTGTCCCAACTATAGAACAGAGACAGCAGAGGCAAGAGCAACCTTACCTCAGTGAGGAGGATGTAAAATTTCAAGGATCTCCCTAACAGGGCCACCAAATACTGAGGGGTGAGAAATGTTGAAGGGTGAGAGATACCCTAAGGGTCCCCAGGGGGGTGTGGGCAGGTTTTTTTTTTTTTTTTTTTTTTTTTTTTTTGCAAAAGTATTCACAGTCTCAGTCTACAAGCAAGCTTTGGCAAAATGGGTTTATTTTCATTGAGAAACTATTTCCTTCAGCAGGCTTCCTCCGGATTAGGAAGATAGCAAAGTTTGGGATACAGAGTCTTGATTTTTATTAATCTTCTATGGTTTGGGGCTAGGGAGCAATTAGGGGCTAATTTCCAAATCAATAAGAGTGGTGATGGTTTCCCAGATCAAAGTCATTCCCAGATCAGTTGGGCAATGGGAGTTTCCAATGGGAACCAGGTAAGAGGGTGGGGATTATTTTTAGAAATTTCCCCAGGCCAGGTGGCCCACCCTCCACAAAGATCAGGGAGATAAAAGTCCTTATTATATCACCTCCACCCTCTCCCCTAGATGGCCAGTGATCCAATATTTGTTAAATATGTGCAATTCTATACATATTTCCACAAATATCATGCTGCAGAGAAGAAAAATCAGATCAAAAAGGGAAAAAAAGAAAACAAAATGTAAGCAAACACCAATAGAAAGCTATGTTAAGATCTACACTCTGTTCCCATAGTTCTCTGGGTGCAGACGCCTCTCTCCCTCACAAGATTATCGGAACAGGTCTGAATCATCTTATTGTTGAAGAGAGCCACGTTCATCAGAATTGATCATCATGTAGTCTTATTGTAGCCATGTACAATGATCTCCTGGTTCTGCTCACTTCCCTCAGCATCAGTTCATGGAAGTCTCTCCAGGCCTCTCTGGAATCATCCTGCTGGTCATTTCTTACAGAACAATAATATTCCATAACATTCATATACCACAATTAATTCAACCATTCTCCAATTGATGGGCATCCATTCATTTTCCAGCTTCTAGCCACTACAAACAGGGCTGCCACAAACATTGTGGCACACACAGGTCCCTTTCCCTCCTTTAAGATCTCTTTGGGATATAAGCCCAGTAGTAGCACTGCGGGATCAAAGGGTATTCACAGTTTGGTAATTCTTGGGGCATAGTTCCAGATTGAGGAGCTTACGATCCAATGAATGGGGGGAGACAACACACAAGAGGAAGCAGGAATGAGGAGGAGACACCAGGTTCCATAAAGCTGAAACTATTATAGAGAATAGAGGGGGCCAAGTCTAACTTCAGCCCTCTTTAAAGAGCAGATAGGGGGCGCCAAAGTGCACAGAGTACCTGGCCTGGAGTCAGGAAGAATCATCTCCATGAGTTCAAATCTAGCCTCAGATAGTTAGCTGTGAGACCCTGAGCAGATCACTTCACCACTGGGAGGAGTTTGGAACTCCATCCTCCAAACAGAGGGAAGAGAAAGTTAAGGAAATTAAAACCAAGCAGTACAATAGTACGTCCAGAGTAACAAAAATCAAAGAAAAACTCGTGTATTATTTTTGGCATATGAAACAGCTGCAGTACAGTCATCCCTTCCACATGCAGGGGGATTATGTGGTGACCCCATGATCTGGAAAATTCATGTAAAATGTTTTGACCTTCTCTTATACTAGAGAAGAAATCTCAATGATTGCGGTATTGAAAGGTTAAAATGTTTATATCATACAATACTATTCATATATTTATGCATTTCTGAGTTTTTAATTTTTTTCTGTCCTCTGCTAGCTTTGATGTCACATCTGTAACTTCTGCAAAGTTCCCCCAAAATTCCCATTTAATTTCCCATGTCAACCCGCAATCCATCAAAACCACGATAGGGAAAGTCATGATGGGGAAAGGATAACTATTCAATTATACAAGACAGGCCTAAAATGGTCTTGTTAGAGTGATTTTCTGTACTTGCTGAATGAATGACTAGATTTTTTTGTGTGTCACAGGTCAGTCAATGAGCATTTATTAAACACCTATGGTGCGAGGCACTGTGCTCAGCACCGGTCAGCAGGGAATCATGGCATTGTGGGAAAATCCCTGATAATAGGAGTCAGCTGCCCTGGGATGCCCAGGCCAACTCCCAGCTCTGTCACTGACTGGATGTGTGTCCATGGGTACCAAGTCTTTTCACCCTTTCTGCCTTCCTTGCTTCCTTCCACTATTAAATGAAAAAGTTGTTCCCCAAGGTTCATTCCTGCGCAAACATTTTATGATTATTTAAGTAAAACCTCCATGACAGACTTTTAGCTTTTATTATTCCAGAATCTTTCCCAATATCCATGTAGATTTAAGAGGTAACTAGTCATGGGGTGGGGGAATAAGTTTCCAAGCTTTGCTCACCTCATCTTCTGGTTCTGTTCCCAAGTATTAAGCCCCTTGTTTGTGTCCTAGGCATGAATCTGCTGGGCAGTGCTCCAAAGTGTTGCTGGTAAATACCTGGCACATGACACGGCTGAGCCTTGCTTCTGGGCTCAGCTAGAAGTAGCCGGGTAACACCATGGAGAGAGAAAGGACCTAGAGTCAGGAAGCTTCGAGTTCAAATCCATCCTCAGACTGTGTGACACGGGGCAAGTCACTGAAATTCTGCCTCGCTTTCCTTCTCTGTAAAATGAGGATTATAATAGTATCTACTTTCCAGCTTTGTTGTGAGGCTAAAGTAAGGTAATATCTGTAAAAACAGTACAGACTCTGGCATATAGTCGAAGTTTAATAAATGTTTGGTCTTTGCTTCACTTCTACCCCATCTCTTGGGGGCCACACCTGATCATCTTTGTGCTGTTCTATTAAGGTGTAGTGTTTACTAACTCCTTGATGAGAGCAAGCCGACAGCCTTCCCTCTTTATTTGCTATATCTAGGCAACAGAAGTTATACTGGGTACCCCAGGCTAAGATAAAGATCTTAGGTAGAGGCAGAGATCAAATCCTCTTTCGCTATCTAATCGTATCTAATGGAGCTGTAGGTAGCTCTCTAGACTGGGACAGCAAAGGATAGAGCACCAGGACCAGTGCTTCCTGAGTTCAAATCTGGCCTCAGACACTTCCTAGCTGTGTGACCTTGGGCAAGTCACTTAACCTTGTCTTCCTCAGTTCCCCGTCTGTAAAAGGAGCTGGGGAAGGAAATGGCAAACTATTCCAGTATCTCAGTCAAGAAAATTCCAAATGGGGTGACAAAGAGTCATACAGAAGTGAAAAATGACTGAACAGCAAGATTTTCCGTGGATTGTAGTGACTTTCCATTGCCTTTTTTTGTATTTTTGCATAGAACCTGGCTCATGTTGTCGTTATTCAGCCGTTCATTCGTTTCCAACTATCCATTCATGACCCTACTATCTATGACTGTTTTTTTGGCAAAGATACAGGAGTGGTTCACCATTTTCTTCTTCTGTGGATAAGAAAAATAGCAATTAAGTGGCTTGCTCAGGGTCCCACAGTTTAGTAAGCGTCTGAGGCCAAATTTGAACCCAAGTCTTTGATTCCACACCCAGAATTCTCTGCACTGCACCTCCTAGCTGCCTGGAGCATTATAGGGGTTTAGTGCTTATTAACTGACTGAAGGCGTCTTTTCCAGTTCCAAATCTCTGATCTGAGTTCCAAGTTGTTGGGTGAGGGGTAGGGACCTGACAGTTGGGGTGACTGTTTGTCAAAACCCTAACAATCTGTTTATCATGCAGATAAAATGTAAGCATTGGAAGAGACATTCTAAGAACCGGGAGCCAGAACAAAAGGAAAGATAAGGAAGCTAGGTCTTCGTTCCTCACCATCCCCCTTCTGGGTCCCCACCTTTTTAATGCATATGGTTGGTCAGAAATGAAATTAGGGCTTTGTCCAAGATCACAGCAATAGCAGGTTGTGGAAAAGGGACGAGACTCCACTTCTGATTTCCAGGATATGTTTTCTCCCCGACAGGAAACACACTGCCTGGACAACCACTTTCTCTTCTCTTTTTCTTCCTTCCACAGTCAGCAGGGCTTGAGAGAAATCCTGGGAGCCAGGGAATAATCCAGCTCCACAAACAGAAACCAGGGTTACCATGTGAGAAATGAAAGGAGGTTTATTGCTGTTATAATAAGCAGTCTGTACATACATTTGCCGGGGAAACTGGATCCATACATCGAAGCAGATGAGCGTTTGGCTCAGTTTTCGAGATAATTAAACGCTCATAGAGGGTAATCTAAGTGTACAAAGTTAGCTTTATGAGTAGGAGGTGGCCACCTGTGTGGTGTTAGGGGAAGGGCACCAAAAGCCTGGCTCCTTTATCAGCTGGCCACAGTGTCCCACATTCCCACCATTAAGGCCATGCCTCGGGTTACACAGTTGTTATCCCCAAAGCTTCTGTCAAGATGTAAATGTCATCTACTTTAACATATTTAACATGCATGGGACTACTTGCCATCTGGAGGAAGGGGTGGGGGAAGGAAGGGAAAAGTTGGAACAGAAGGTTTTGCAAGGGTCAGGCATATGTTTTGTCAATAAAAAGCTGTAATAAAAAAATATAATTTATTTTAAAAATTTGTAAATGTCAGCAAGTAAACAATTGAGACAAGGGATGGCAAAAGGCTTAGTGCGGTCTTAAACTTCCGAAGATTTTGAAGCGTAAGACTACACCAAGATTTAAGGGACATTTGATATAGTACCTTAGGTCAGGTAGGTTGACTTGAAGCTCTTCCAAATTCAAATCTGGCCTCCGACATTTACTAGCTGTATCCTCCTGGGCAAGTCACTTCATCCTGTTTGCCTGTTTCTCCATTTGTAAAATGAGTTGGAGAAGGAAATGGCAACCCCCTCCAGCATCTTTGCCTACAAGACCCACAGAGAATAGGACAGAATTGGATCAACTCAACAACAACAGCACTGTAGTGCCTTAAAATGCTTTATATACATGATCTAGTTAGATCCTCACAATAATCCTGGGAAGTAGATATGATTGTCGTGGCTATTTTACAGAAGAGGAAAATTAAGGCTGCAAAAGGTTAAACAACTTGTCCAGGGTCATAGAACTAGTAAATGTTTGAGGCAGGATCTGCACTTGGGTCTTCCCAGCTTCAAATCGTGAACTCGATGTACTTACTACAATATCCTAGAAAAGGTTTATCACTCTGAAGTTTATGAAGAATGGGTAGCGTTTAAAGGGGGAGACAAAGAGGAATGGGGGTCTAAAATGTGATATAGCCAGAATAGGGAACTTCACTGGGAGTGGAGATTAGGGGGAGGGAGAGGTATAGGACCTCATAGGAAGAGAAGAGATAGGAAGCAAGTAAAATAATAGAAAAACAGTAATAGAAAGTACTAGTAGAACATCAAAAGGAGATCTAAATTTTCATAGGACCATGGATGTAGACCTGGAAAGGAGTTTGGAGATTATCTAATTCTTTGAGCTCCCATTATACAGATGAATAAACTGTGCCTCAGAGAGTCACATTGAATTCTATGACTTGCCCAAGGCTCTACAGATGAGGCAAGAGCAGGGATTTGAACTCAGATCCTCTGATTTCAAATCTGGAGCTCCTTCCACTGCATCACACTGCCCCAAAGCAGTTGTGATGAGATTGAAGAGAGCAATTGGCACCAAATAATGGGGTTAGACATCAAATGATAAGTTTGTGGTTTGGCACCAAATGCTGGGGTTCAGTCATATAAAGAATTTCTCTTTGGGGAAAGGCACATTTATTTATGAGAAGAGGCTACGGACAAAACGAAGAGGTAAAACAGACATCTGGAGTAGTAAATATGAAATAGAGTTGAGAGAGCATATAGCAAGGAAAGAGGTTTTAACAATGAACTACAGAAAGGACCAGTTCTCCCATAGAACTCACAATTAACCAGGAGAAAGGGAATAATACTCCATGAGGTGAGAGTACACCATTGACCGGCAGGCTAAATCCATAGAGGAGTTTAGCACCCTAAAAGAATTGGATAGCTCTGTATTGCTCAACCTGCCATCCGGGGGAGGGGGTGGGGGGAAGGAGGGGAAAAATTGGAACAAAAGGTTTGGTAATTGTCAATGCTGTAAAATTACCCATGCATATAATTTGTAAATAAAAAGCTATTAAAAAAAAAGAATAAGAAGAAAAAAAATTGGTTAGCTACAGCAGAATAAAAGATATCATGAGACATAAGGGAAGGGGATGGAAGGAAAGACACCATGAGGCAGAATGTCTGGTGGGTTAACCCAAAAGGGATTCAGCCAAGATGGTGTGGGCCATGGGCAGATTTATGGAGGAAATTTAACCTGAGGGGTTTGCCATCTGATTGGACACAGTAAAGTGGGGTTACCCAAGATCTCCACAGGGAGTGAGACTGTAAGATCCAGCCGATCCCCATCAGTGGAGTAATCTTCTCAGTACTTTAGGCTTTCTCTGACACTCTTACCTAGTGACCCAGGACTTTAGAGGTTATTGCCAGTAATCAGAATAATATGAAAAATTATAGGCCACACAGGCTTTCCCAGTCCCTAATAAACTTGAAAGATTTAAATGATGGGAAGGGCAGGCAATTGTGGATATGCTACCTGAGGACTATCTTAGCTAACGTTACCCAGGAGTAGACCACTAAGGGATGAATTTTCTAGTCCATGGGAATATATAAGAACCATTTATTGCAGTGGTTATTATTGTCTAGACTGGTGGAAGAAAGCAGAAAGAGTTGAGTGTGTTCATAGATCAGGGCGTTAAGGAGTTCTGAAAGCTTCCCCCAAACCAATAGTCCGACTAAATGCAACTGGACTACCCTGGGTAAGACTTGAACTGCTCCTAAGGTAGGGCATACGCTACGAAGATGTACTAGAGCCTTCTCTGATCAAACTAAGCAGTTTTTCTAAACAAAGATTAAAAGATTTATTTAAACAATTCAGTTAGCCCCACTCTTTTTAAGGCAAAATAGTCCCAGTCTGAATCGAGGAAGAAGACCATCTTTGGGGTAAGAAGCTAGCTAAGAGTTTCCTCTTTAGCCTCCCCTTTGTTCTAGTTGGAGTGAGGGGATTTGGGGGCAATGTCAAGATGCCCCATCCTTGGCCCCAGTCTGGAAGCACTATGTAACAAAGAGTAAAGTAAGGAACATCCAGAAGAGCCCAGTAATAATATCTCATATATATATATATATATATATACAGTAATCATAATTACTTATATGTGTATATGTATACATATACGTATGTATATGTGTACTATAATATAATGTAATGTGATATAATATCAATTAGTCCTATCCATTTCTTTGTGACCCTATTTAGTTTTTTTTGGGGGGTGGTGCAGAGATACTGGAAACAGTTTGCTATTTCTTTCTCCAACTCATTTGATAGATGAGAAAACTGAGGCAAAGAGGGTTAAATGACTTGCCTTACATCACACAGCTAGAAAGTGTCTGAGGCTGGATCAGAACCCATGAAGATGAGTCTTCCTTATGGTACCTTGTTGTTCAGTTGTATCCTTCATGACTCCGTGAACCTTAGCAAGGTTCACACAGCTAGTGTCCAAGGCCAGATTTGCACTCACGTCTCCTTGACTCTAGGCCCATATGTTTACACAAATCACTTCACTGCCCTATAGTTATCCAGAGGAGTGGGATCCCACTTGTGCTCTTCACTATCTCCCAAAGTCTCTATCCATCTCACCTTCTGCCTTCACTCTTTCATAACATCAAGGTCTTTTCCCAAGAGTCCTGTCTTTCCATGTTGTGGTCAAAGTTTTTAAGCTTCACCTTCAGCATTTGTCCTTCCAAAGAACAGTCAGAGTTAATCTCCTTAAGTATTGATTGATTAGATTTCCTTGCTATCCAAAGAACTCTGGCACCTCTTAAGCTCTATATAAATGTTAGCTATTATTAATCAAATCATTTTGTTCCTGTAATTTTTCCAATATTTGAAAGGTTCTTACGTTAATATGCATAACGTACGTGTCACAGAAACAAAATTTTAAAATGAATATTTAAATGGGTTATCTACAATCACTGATCTGTGTTGGAAGAGGGCGTTTCCTCCCCTGGAAATTCTCTATACCCCAGACCCTATTTCTAATGTGATGGAAGGAAGAGATATTTGGAGATAAAAATTGGAATTTGAATAATGAAAGAGATGTTCAAATCCCAGGCAGCATTTGCAGGAATAAATTCTTGATATATGGATTATGTTTCTCTAGTCTTAAGTTTCTACCAGTTGTCACACTTCACTTGCCACTTGCCACACACTGTGGAGGCAGTTGTTGGGCTTGACCCCTATTAAATTTCACATATTAGATTGAGCCTACCATTCTAGCTTGTTGTCATATTTTTGGATCCAGACTCAATCATGCCATTATCTCATTCTCCTGGATTCATACTATTAGCAAATATTAAAAAAAAAAAAAGCCTCAGTGCTGTCTTTTGTTTTCATATCACAGTCATTTGTTGACATGATAATAAATTGTGTAAATCGTTTAAATAGATTTGTAATGTCCTTATTAGAGGATAGTAGTTCTCAAAGTATGGTTGGGGAATCCCTGGACCCCTTCCCCCTTTCAAAAAATCAAACCTATTTTCATAATAATATTAAGATGTTTTAATTTTTATTTATATAATAATAAATCATAGATTCATATGTGAGAAATAAAATAATATAAATTACATATAAATAAAGATAATTAATATGAAATACATTAGTGTTTTAATGTGTTCATTACCAATAGATGTCACCCATTGAAACTAAAGCATTTTTTTGAGGTCTATAATAATTTCTAAAAGTGTAAAGGGATCCTGAGACCAAAAAGTTTGAGAACTGCCTGTACAGGGAGTTCCCAGTGAGGAACCTCTCTCTCCAAGTACAGATTGACAACCATTTCACAATGTACAATTTTACAGAACTACCTAGGGGCATTGAAAGGTTAATCAATTCGCAATCAGTCAATAAATTTTATTAAGAGCCTATTATGTACTAGGCACTGTTCTAAGAGCGGTGGATACAAAGAGAAAGAAAAACAACAACAACAACAAACATATTGCCTTGGAGGAACTCATCTTCTAATGGTGGAGATAACATACAAACAAGTAAATAAACAAGCTACATCTCAAAGAAGTTGGAGCAAATCTCTGGAGGAAAGCAGTAGAAATAAATTACTTGCCCAATCCCATACTCAGTTAGTTATGTATCAGAAGTAGGATGTGTACTTTGGTTTTCCTCTGTGACTCTAAAGCTAACTCTCTATCTGACCCCCAATAATGTTAATAATAATAGTAATAAGATGCATTTATATAGTGCTTTATGATTTACTAAGTGTTTTACACACATGATCCCCTTTGAGTCTCACAACAATCCTGCTAGTAATAATCATCTCTTGTCTTTCTCTGTATTCCCAAAGCAGTCTTTTAATAATATGTAACTTCTCCTCTAGAGATATTGCCACCTGACTTCTCAGAAATCTTTTTCAAGACCAACAGAAACAGGAAGAAGTCCGATTCTGCCAATCCAGGCGCTGGCATGCGCTTCTAGCCTTTGGTCCTCCCACCAGGTGATCACTTCATCGCCCGCCGTCTCAATAGGAGGAGTTACAAGCACATGGAAGAGGAGGAAATTAGGAAGATCTATATGAAGCAATACAGAGGTAAGAAAGCAGAAGCAAAAAACTAGACCCATTGACTAGGATTGTACAATATTAACAAGAATCCTTTATATTTAATAGAGTTATGATTTTATCTGCATAGTTCCTCTATCCAGGGACCTTTCTACAACTTGGTGGATAGTCTTTGATAATTGACCACAAAAGTGAACAACAAAAACCAGATAAAAGCCCAAAAAAGAGCCATTCTGAAGAAGAATGTGGAGATAAAGAGGACGTTTCATTACTATCAGATGTCAATGAACAGAAAAATGATGGATGAATTCCTCCAAACTTCATTCATGCACCTAAGAAAAGTTGGCTTCGGTTTACTCGAGAGACCCTTCCAGAGTTGATCTAGACAATTGGGTGGACCACTTGCCCTGATAGTCTTCTAGAATATCTTTTGCCTGGTTTGGGTCCATATTGGAACTTCGGGTCAAGAGGTCCTTAATCTTTTATGTGTCATCTGGTGAACCCTCTAGAATCCTACTAAGGATCATTTTATTAAATCCATAAAACAAAATATGGAGGGTTACCAAGAAAACCAATTTTATTGAAATACAGTTATTGAAAAAAATATAAAAATTTTCAAAAAGAAATACAGTTATTGAAAGATTTCCAAAAAAATGTTCATGGATCCCTGGTTAAGAACAATTACTCCAAGATAACTGAAGATTGAAGCTAGATCTTGGGTGTTCCTTGAATAATAATGACAGCTACATTCTCTTATTTTCAGTTTCTTTATCTTAGGTATCAAGTTCTTCTTGATCATTTTTGTGCTCACCTTTCCAGCATAGATATCATTCTCCTTGGTAGAAAAAAGAGTAACAAAATGAGTTGAGTAGATCTGCCTTATCATCATTCATTGTCATCATCTCATACAGCCTTCTTTGGCTCTCCATTTAAAGAGAGAAGGAAAGAAAGAAAAAAAAGAAAACAAAATCAAACCCCAAACAAATCCAATAGCTTTTTTGTTGGCCTTAGTATATTCAGAAGTTAAGCCCTCCAAACACTTTTTCATATAGGACCATTGTTTTGTAGTTATTCTCAGTTAGCTGCCCTTATTTCCATCTTCTAGACACATCTTTCAAAAATCTAAGCTAATGGCGAATGGGCTACTGTGTATTTTTATTGGTCTTTTTACACAGCTCCTGCTTTCCTTCCTTGGTTTCTTTTTGAAAATATATTTTTCTTTTTTCTTTTCTTTTTGGAGGCAATCAGGATTAAGTGACCTGCCCAAGGTCACCCAGATAATGTCTGAGTCTAGATTTGAACTCAGGTCCTCTCGACTCCAGGGCCAGTGTTCTATCTACCTAGCTGCCCCCGAAAATAACTTTTAAAAAACATTTTATTGATGCCTTTCCACTTCTTCCTCTTGCTTGAAGGAAAAAAAAAAAAACAAGCCAGCAACTTTCAAACACCCATCTGTGTTGGAGGGATGCAGATCTCATTATCTGAATTCTAGGACCAAAGGGCAACATGGTTTAGTGGCAAGAGGGTGGAATCTGTAATCAAAAAAGCCCCAAGTTCAAATTCCAGCCCTCTTACTGAATCCCTTTATGGGACTGAGTTTCCTTTTCTATGAAATGAGCATTGGACTACATGAGCCTTCTAGTTCTAAATAGAAATCTTTTAACCAGAGGACTCGAACCTTTGCAGAGTTGTTATCACTTCTATTATTATATCTGTTGACTTCCTTTGTTTCTATTTGAATCTTCAAAATTTCATTTCTCAGTCATGAGTTTCTCTGTCCTCTTGGATTGATCTTCCTTAAAAAAAATTAGGCCATGGGATCCTTCTACTCCTTTATGAATTCTTTGAAATACATCTACTTAAAAACTAGCTTTCATGTGAGACTCCATAGCTTTCCTCTCCGTCATCATGAATTCTAAGATAGAGTATCATTTTCCCCCACCAAGGTTCCCATTATCTCTACTTCTAGCAACCAGTTCCTCCTTCTGGTTATAATCCAGTTCCTCTCTAAGGTTCTTCTACATTTTGAAGGATGACATTATGAATAACAACTTACATTTCAGGGTGTCCATGAACTTGTATAGGAAAAAACCCAGTCCTTACTGTCACTAATCTTTAGATTCTTTTGAGACCCTATGTACTTTATTTTATACATTTAAAAACATGGTTCTGAGAAGGACTCCATAGGATTTCCCATAGTGACATAGGAGTTCAGGACAAAAAAAGTCTAAGAAGCCCTGGATTTGATCGTTTTGGGGGTCTCTTCTGGATTTAAAGCTATGATACAATGTGTGACTTGGACCAAGTTCCTCTCCCAAGCTTGGACTTGATCACAGGTTCTTAAAGTGGGGTCTGCAAACTTTTTAAAGATATTTTATATTATTATAATTATATTTATATGTTAAGATATTTTATAATTATTTTGATATAATTGTTTTCCTTTATAATCCTCTCTATTTTATTTTATGCATTTAGAAGAGCTCCATAAGCTTCACCAGACTGCCATGACACAAAGTTCAGAAAAAATTCTAACACAACTCCCTTGGCTAATATACATGGACAGTTTTCATGGCCCCCTGCTGTGTTTTTGGGAGGGGGGATTCCAAACCCTATTGATTAGATCTGCAAAGATAATCTTTACCAACTCCTCTTAGTTGCACTGCCTTCCTGGCTAAAAGCCCAGTAATGCTTTTTTTAAAGCCTGGTCCAAGAATGTAAATTCTTTTCCAAGATACTATCTCCTTAATGGGCTGTTTATTTCCCAAATCTGCCTTTCTCATCTGAAGCTCTTACTTCTAATCAGAGTAGGAAACTGAGGCCAAGGGACTGTCACAAATTAGATCATGATTGTAGAAATGGGGCCTTAGAGTCCACCCTCCTAGTTTTACAGAGGAGGAAATTAAGGCCCAATGGGCTTGAGTAACTTGCCCTAGGTCACACACAGGATCCTAATCCTAGAGCAAGAAGGGTCCTCAGAGATCATGTATTCCAACTCCTTCATTTTCCAGAGAGGGAAACTGAGGCATAGGGAGATTCTAAGGGAGCACATAGAATCATAGAGCTGGAGCTAGAAGGAATCTCATCCTTAAGATTTTTAGTGTTATATACTATCCCTTAGGCAGTCAGGTGGGAAGCCTATGATCCTTTCCTCCAAATGATGGTTTTAAATATGTAAAAGAAAGTAGAATGGAATATCAGGGATATGCATCATATTGAAATATAGAACAAACCAAGTTTACAGACTTCACGGCAAGAGTCCCAGTTTCAGCCCCCTTATAGTGATAAAGCAAATTCAGTGGGATTTTGTCCCAGTTAAAAACATTGACTTTTAAATAAACCTTACAGCATTTTCCATCTTTAAAATCCCTTTATGATGTAATATGTCCTTGGCTTATATGGAAATATGTTTTTCATGACTTCACATGTATAATCAATATCCTATTGCTTGCCTTATCAAGGGGTGAGGAAAGAAGGGGATTTAGAACTCAAAACTTTTACAAATGAATCTTTAAGATGTTTTACATGTAATATATTGTTTTATATATAATTATATATCATTGTTTTACATACAATTTACATGTAATTAACAAAATAAAATATATTTGAGAAATTTTAGAGATGCAATGTCTTCCTTTTGCTACAGTCACTTGTTTTAGGTGATTTGCACTGCAAAATGTGTTTTGAGCACATTTGACTCATTCTTCATCACAAAAACTCACTTTTATGACCTTTAATGTTAAGGGCTTTTGATGGAGGCCCATATGTCCAAGACTAGCCTGGATTATAGGTCAAAGATTTTCAATGGAATTTAAATCTGGTGGGTACCCAGACCATAAAAGCATGTTTATCTCCATCTCTTAGATAAATTTCTTAGTCTTTGCGGGTATCTGGTATTGTGCATGGTTGTGTTATAACATTCAATCCCCATGTGGAAATTTCTGTAATTCTCAGGCAATTTCCTCATATCTGGATTTCAATATATTTGACAAATGTGCTAGTAAGACTATATCCATTACCTTAAAAATTCTTCTTTTTCTCTTCCTTAATTAGATTATTCACCCTTGTTTCTTCAGAATTTCATCTAAAACAGACTTCCCTTTTAGAAAACTTTCTGAAATCCACTCTCATAATGACTAAAAGTCATCTGTATTAGACTCAACCTTTTCCTTGTCTACCGTGAGTTCTAAGAAGAGATGATCACTGTCTTCCAAAGCCCCTGTCATTTTGCTTTCACAACCAACTCCTTTTTGGGGGTCAAAACCCAACAAACCTGAAATGATCAATTCAGCTCACCCAGAAGAGTTCTGGGCAGTATCAACCAACGTCAACATAGGACAAAATTTCTTCGCTGGAGAAATAGGCAATGATGGCAAAGGGGAAGCAATATCCTCGTGATGAAATCAATTTAAATTTCTATTCAAAAACTTTATAAAGTCTTCACAATATTAATTACCAGAAAAGGGAGGGCCAGATCTGGCTCTGTGGTTTTCACTGGGATAGCACTGTAATATTCCATTGTATTCAGGTCAAGAACTCCCCAATTGATACGCATCTAATTTATGTTCAGTTCTTTGATACAACAACAAAGCTCGGCTATAACTATTTTGTTGTACGCAGAGGGAATCTTTTTGGCATATTTTTTAAATGTTTCATTTATGTTATCATCTTTATTTTCCTTCTTTTTTGTTTTGTTTTGTTTGGTATCACTGGTATTACCTTCTCTACTTCCCCTTTCATAACTCCTTGTGTATTATATCCTCTCTAGTAGAATGGATTCCCTGGAGGAAAGATAGCGGATTGCTTTCCATCAAAGAATTCACCTAGTTAAGTTCAGAGAATCTGAAGGAAATGCAGGACATTAGGCAATACTGAGTCTTGAAAGAAACTAATGGTTCAAAGATACCAAGAGAAGAAAATGCATTCTAAGCATAGACACAGAAGTGGGAGAATTACAGGAAGAGCTAATAAAGTAATTTAACTGGAACACAGAGTTCATGAAAGGGAGTCTTATGTAATAAATCTGGAAAAATAAACTGGCACTAGTTTGGGAAGGGTTTCAGAAGTCAAACAGAAGGAGTTTATAATTCATCACTATATTAGGGGTCTGTGAATTTATTTTTTTTTATATTTTGATAATTGAATTTCAATATAATTGGCTTTCTTTGTAATCTTCTATTTTATTTTATGCATTTGAAACTAGGAATCTAACACACAGAGAGAAGACTATAGGAACCGAGCATGGATCACAACATAGCATTTTCACTCTTTTTGTTATTGCTTGCTTGCATTTGTTTTCTTTCTCAATTTTTTCTCCCTTTTGATCTGATTTTTCTTGTGCAGCAAGATAATTGTGTATAAATATGTATACACATATTGGATTTAACACATATTTTACCATGTAGAACATATATTGGATTGCTTGCCATCTAGGGGAGAGGGTGGGGGAAAGGAGGGGAAAATTTGGAACAAAAGGTTTTGTAAGGGTCAATGTTGAAAAATTATTCATGCATATGTTTTGAAAATAAAAAATTTTAATAAAAAAATAGGAATTCAAGAAAGGGTCTGCCTTAAGAAGAGGGCAGTCTCCAGGCTGCCAAAAGTGTGTAGGATATAAAATTGTGTTGTTTTTACATGTAAATGGGGAAAATAAAAATAAGAAAAAAGAAATGATGACTGCAAAAGTTACTGGAAAGCATGGAAATTCTGGATTCTGGATGTAGAATATTCTATGTACTATCAGACAGAGTCAAGTGGAGCTACCTAAGATTTTTAAGTAAAGGACAATATGGTCCAAACTGGGCTTTAACACTAACCCCTTGGCATCTGTTTGGAAGATGGCTTACAGAAAGGAGAAATTGGAAGCAGGAAGATCAATTAGAAGGTTATTGTGGTAGCAATGAATTGTAATTATCCCTTCCACAACTCAACTTTCCCCATCGATGTTTCAATATATCAATATATTGATATTCAATATATCAATATATCAGCATAAGTAATTATAAATGGAAATTTGGGGGCATTTTTGTGGAAGCAGCAGATGACACATGAAGGCCAGAACATGACACAGAAAAAACTTAGAAACTCAGAAATGCTTAATTCCAATTTTACAATAAAGTAAATACATCCCCTAAAAGAAAAAGAAAAGAAAAAAAAAAGGGAGGGGGGAGGAAATGATGTCTTTTCTGGTACAAAGGGACGGTCAAAAACTTTTACTTGGATTTTCCAAATTGTGAAGCTGCTGAGTCCCCAACCCCCTTGATGTGGAAAGGATAACTGTAGAGTGGTGGTGGGGTCAGTGGAAAGAAAACCCAAGAGATGTTGCGGATGCAGAATCATCAAGATTGGACAACCGGTGGATGGTGAAGGGTGAGAGTTAAGGAAGAGCCAAAGAATAATCCAAGGTTATAAACCTGAGTGATTTAAAAAAAAATTTTGGTGAGGTGATTGGGGTTAAGTAACTTGCCCAGGGTCATAGGTAGGAAGTGTTAAGTATCTGAGGCCAGATTTGAACTCAAGTCCTCTTACCTTCAGGGGTGGTGCTCTACCCACTGTACCACCTAGCTGCTGTTAAACCTGAGTGATTGAAAAGATGGTAGCACCCAAAGCATAAATGTCAACTTCACCCACACCTATATCACAGATCCTTGAATTATGAATGGGTGTATGAAATTTATAGAGATTGGATATACTCAAATTCAACCTCACAGCAGCATTTACAAAATGCCCAGAAACAAAAACCAAAGAGAAATCAAAGAGATCAATTGAAAAGTAGTAGGGAAAAGTCGTATTCATATGGAACCTTGGAGGCATTTAAGTTCAGGGAATAGTATTCCATTAAATTGCTGTGGTTTTGTACCACACATCCAAACAAGCCTCACTGCTTTGTGTCCAGTGACTTATTTGGAATGCCATTATTTAAAAATATATATTGTATTGATATACTTTGTTTTTGCAATACCTTCATTTCCCAATAATCCTCCCTATCCCCTACCCAGAACTACCCCTTATAATAAGAATAAAAAAAATCTGATAATACATAGTGTTTTACATTCAGAATCTCCATTTCTGCAAAGAAAGGAGGGAGGCATATTTTCATGTCTTTGGGATCACATTTAGTAAAATTAAAAAAATTTTTGCTAATGTTCTTTCATTGTTTTAGTAGCCGTGTATATTGTTTTTCTGGTTCTGCTAACTTCACTTTGCATCTATCAGTTCACCTTTCCATGCTTTCCTATAACTTTTGCAGTCATTTCTTTTTTATTATTTTTATTTTCTCCAGTTACATGTAAAAACATTTTTTGTTATACAAGTACATTCATTTTTTTTTTTTTACATATTTCCTTATGAATCATGCTGGGAGAGAAAAATTGAAACAAAAGGAAAAAACCACGTGGGGAGGGAAGTGAACATAGCATATGTTGATTTATATTCAGTCTACATAGTTCTCTCTCTGGATGAGGTTGGTGTTTTCCAGGCAGAGTTTGTTGGGATTGTCATGGATCACCGAACCACTGAAAAGAACCAAGTTCATCATAGTTGACCATCACATAATCTTGCTGTTTCTGTGTTCAATGTTTTCCTGCTTATGCTTGTTTCCCTCAGGATCAGTTCATGTGAACCTTTCCAGGCCTTTCTAAAATCAGCTCATTCATTATTTTTCATAGACCAATAATATTCCATTACTTCTATAGAACATAATTTGTTTAGGCATTCCCCCATTCGATGGGCCTCCACTCGTTTTGCAATTCTTTGTCGCTACAAAAAGGACTGCTACAAATATCTTTGCACATGTGGATCCTTTCCCCTCTTTTATGATCTCTTTGGAATACAGACTCAGTAGTAGTAGGCAGTCATCATTACTTACAGCATCGTAGTATCCATTACATTCATGTGCAACAATGTTTTGGCTACTCTTCAACTGACATCTACTTTGTTTCCAATTCTTTGCAATCATAATAAGTGATAATCTTTGTCTTCCTTAGGGAATATGCCTAACAGAGTGATCTAGGTGCAAAGTACAGGCTTGCTCCCTGGAGGCCTGGGGGTCAGTCAGAGTCAGGATGAATTAAAGTCCTTGGTCTTTAGGGGGAGAAGTGAAGGAGGCAGGCAAGCAGAATCCTGGATCCTGGAGTCCTGACTCACCAACCTCTCTCTTCCTTGTCCTGCTGCCCAGGGTCTCTGGCCTCCTCCCCCCACCCCCCAATCCTTGCCTGAGATTATTTTAACACTAAACCCAGCAAGCACCAATGGTAGAAGAGCCATTATGCAAATATGTGCTAAGAGAGTCATTATCTCACATCAAATGGGTAATTAGCCTTGTGCTCAGTTGTCTGATTCAAGCACACATTTTTGGAGTTTCAGCCCTCTACATGGATATGAATAGTTTAACTATATTATTAGTATAATTCCAAATTGCTTTCTAGAATGGCTGAAGTAGTTGTCTGTCTTTCCACAATTCCTCCTATATTGACTTTTTGCAGCTTTTGCCATCTTTGCCAGTTTGTTGCTCGGGACTGAGTTGCTTTAATTTTCTATTTCTAGTTATTAGTGATTTGGGTCAGTCTTTTATATGGCTGCAAACAGTTTGTAATTCTTTTGAGAGTTGTTTGTTCTTCTTTGACCATTTTCCCCTTGGGGAAAGATGTTTGAAGTTTCATGTTTGTGTTACTTCTTAAATATCTTTGATATTGGGCCCTTATCCCAGATATGTTTTAATGCAGGCTTCCCCTGCTCTTCTCTCTTCTTACCTCCCTCCCCCCTCCCACCCACCCATGTTTTTTTTCTAATGTAATTTTATTGATTTTGTTACTGCAAGGCCTTTTCAGCTTCACGTAACCAACATGCTTGATTTTGTCTTGTGTGATGGTTTCTATCACTTGTTTGAATTCTCTTTCTAGCCGGAGCTGGACCTGACCTGTTCTAACTTTTTTATGGCACAATTGTTAGTATTTAGCTCCTGTACCCATTCCAAGCATATCCTGGCATAGCTTGTAAATGTTGATCTAAATCTAATTTCTGTCAAATTGTATTCTCATTTTCCCTGAAGCCTTTTTTTTTTTTTTATCAAATAGGGAGTTCTTATCCCCCCAAGTAATTTGCTTTCTCTCAAAGTTTTTTCCAAGTCGTCTTTGTCAAACAGGGAATTCTTACCTTGTATTCTCTAGCTCATCAAACACTAATGAGAGTTTAGTTGTTCCTAATTCATCCTTATCTATTTCCTTCCTCTGGTTCACTTTTTAATTTTTAAACCAGTATCAAATAGTTGTGACGGTAACTCCTTTACAATAGAACCTGAGACCTGATGGTGCTATTCCCCTTCATTCCCACTTTATTTTCATGATTTTTCTTGAGATTCTAGACATTTTGCTCTTCTAAGTAAATTCTGTTATTATTTTTGCCAAGCATTATAAACTATTTCCTTGATGATTTGGTACATCTACTGCTTGTAGATTCTGAGTATCACCATTAATACTTTTCCACAAACCCATCCTTATTCTTCATTATTTTAAAGAGATCCGTATATTTTTAAGTGTATGACATGATTACTTCAACAAATTTAAGGACTTAAACTCCTTACTTTTATTCTTGTAAAGATGGAATCTTTTACCCCATCCTCAGTGAACTAATGATATCTTGGATTCGGTGGTTCTTTGCTAGAATGTTGCTACTCCAATTCTTTCTTTCTTTGAATTCCCACTGAAGGACAACATGCAAATAGTATTCCATGTGCAGAAATCTATCAACACTGGAATTTATCCATCTACTTTTGCTATATCCACCCCCAGAAAATAGCCTAATTTTCCCCCATGGACAATTACAGAAGATAATATAGCCAGAAATAGAATTCGATCTGCAACTTGATATGACTCTACTCCCCGTTTTGCTCAGGAGTAATAAAAAGAGTCATATAGAACCATTTAATTTGGAACAGTGGGATATATATATAAAAGATTTGTCAAATTTGAAAAACACATACAGAAAAAAAACCTTGCAATACTTTGGTGTTAGCTACTTTAGGAACTAGTAGCCTTTAGTCAAGTAGATATACAGCAGCAACTACAGGGGCAGCAAGAAAATATAATTTCCTATAAGACTTCCCTCCCTTCCTTCTTTCCTTCCTTCCTTCCTTCCTTCCTTCTTTTCTTCCTTCCTTCCTTCTTTTCTTCCTTCCTTCCTTCTTTTCTTCCTTCCTTCCTTCTTTCCTTCCTTCCTTCTTTCCTTCCTTCCTTCCTTCTTTCCTTCCTTCCTTCCTTCTTTCCTTCCTTCCTTCCTTCCTTCCTTCCTTCCTTCCTTCCTTCCTTCCTTCCTTCCTTCCTTCCTTCCTTCCTTCCTTCCTTTCTTCCTTCCTTCCTTCCTTCCTTCATTGTAGTATTCTATCACATTCATGCAACATTGTTTTTATTATTCTTTAAAGAACATCTACTTTGTTTCCAATTCTTTGTTATCAAAACAAGTGGATATTTTTCTATCTTTGTCCTCCTTAGGAAATATGCCTAACAGAGGGATTACCATACTGAGCAATCCATTTTTACAAAGGAGGGAAGGGACTGATTTGGAAACTTAAAGATGGTCAAAGCCGAAGTTTATAGAGAGAAAATGGACTCAGTCAATAGGCATTGACTATCTTCTCATTTGGAACTCAGACCTTAGATATGGAAGCAAAGAGTGAGATAATAAAGAGAAACTGAGTTTTTTTTTTCTTTTTTTAAATCTTTTTTCATGAATTGGAAAAACATGGATATTCTTGTCTGTGAAAGAGAAAGAATTATGAAGAGAAAAAAATATAGCCAGAATAGGGTAAGGAGCTTACTGCCACCCTCATCCCTAACAACAGAGCTGGACTTGAGTGAAGAACCTTAGGGGAGAATCTGACATGGGCAATGCTCTTTCCTCAGCTAGTTTGACTTAATGACAAGTAGAGATTGAAGTGTCTTCCAGTAGCCTCCTAGCCAAAGAGGAGTTAACAAGTCCCTTTTGCCCTGGTTTTTTGTTTGTTTTTTTCCGTTTTGAGTACTTTTTTGGTAATGTTTTTTGCTTGTTTTTGTTTTTGTGTTATCGTTTGGTTTGGTTTGGTCTGGAAGGAGGCCCAAGACTCAAGACAAGGTATCTTGAGAATGTGCCAGATTTCTTTTGGGCATGAAACTCTGTTGTCCACCAGAAATTATATCAATTTCAGTTTTTCCTTACTTATTTGAGTGGAGAAGTCAGAAGGTCTAGTTTGGGGACTTGGCTTTGTCCCTGCTAGTGCTGATTAATGGGGGAATCGAATTGATAGCTCATGGTCCGACGGAATTAATTTGATCATGGGCAAATCATTTCTTCCTATCTGATGCTCAGCTTTCTCATCTGTAAAATGGGACTACTACCTGTAGAACTTACCTTACAGGATTATTGGGAAGATGAAATAAGATGATGCATGTAAAACTGCTTTGTAAACAGTCAAGTGTCCCATAAAAGTAAGGTATTATTATTCTCAGCAAATAATAAGAGTTCCAAAAATTATGTTGAATGACCTCCAAGAGCTTTCAGGACTTTGAGCAGTCAACCCATGCCAGACTGGCAAGCCTTGTTTCTATAGATTACTGCCCTGGGCATCTGCTCCTCTTCCTTGTTCTCACATTTTCTCTAAAATGGTGCCAATTTAGAGTAAGGCAAATTAGTTTGGGCAGTCACATAAATTCCTCCTAGTACAATTAATTTTAGTGAAAAAGAACAAGGTTAATATGCTGCTTTTTAAAAAACCTTTGCTTCCATCCTTTTTCATTTAAAAAAAAGGGATTATGAACATCACATCAAGGCATTCCTAGGATCTTGAGATTTTAATCTAAAAGAACCTTAGAAAAATTTTAATCCAACGCCTTTGTTTTATAAGTGGAGAAACTGAGGCCCAGGAGGTGTGAAGGGACTTACTTGCCCATGATCCATGTATGTATCCATGGTGCAAGTGAAATTCTCTGATTCCAAATCCTTTTCCTTCCCTCCACATACTACCACCTTCTGTATTTATGGTTAGGCACTGCAGGGAGCTTCCTAATCTTTAATGGGATCAAGATCCACACCATCACATTTTTGGGATTGATTTTCACATAAATGAATGATTTGATTGATTTCAATTAAACGATTGATTTCAATAGGTCAGCAAAATGTTATTAAGCACCTACTGTTTTCTAAGCACCGTGCTAGCCACTGGACACCAAAAAAAGTGAAAGCCTCAGTCTTTAAGGACCTTACCAGGCATTTGCTAAATGAACAGTTTCCCATGGGAAAACCAGGAGCTCTTGGGGATACTACCCTTCATGTCTTGTTTCCCCAAATCTCTGAGATTAGAACGAAAAATTGGCAGTTGCCTAGGAAACAAGACTGGGGTGGGGTCGAGGTGTGTGGAGGAAACAGAGGGGTACAACAAGGAAGCTTTCTGAATTTCAGACTACTACCAGCCAATCTTTTTGATCGACGTGGAGATACTTCTTTTGTGATCTGTGAAGCTGTATGTGTCACAGTGGAACGACCCAACGTTCCCCTGGACAAAAGGCAACAATTTTGAGACCAGGCCCAGGGTATACGAGTACCCATTTATTTTGCCAATCTTTTTTTGTCCTCTTTTCTCAATCAGGTCAACTAGAGCTGGTTGGGAGGGGATGATTGTGCTGCAGCAAATAGCATTCGTTACAAATCAATTTTGCAACTTTTTAATTGAACAGGTGGACATTTGCATGCCTGTATTTGATATTCTCAATAGTGAGCTCTTGAAAGTAAAGGTGGGAGAGGAGAGAGAAGCTATGTCTTTTTTTCCCCCTTTTTTCATTAGAACCACAGTACCCACGACACTGCATTCAACACTGGGCACTCTGGCAATGCTTGTTGAGAAATGATTACCTGTTTCTGACATTACAGGGAGATCTCATAAAAAAATACAGGACTATCAAGTTTGTTGTTTGAAGTCCCCAGGTTTCTGGGAGAAGCCTAGAAGAGAAAAATGGTCGTAAACCTTCCTTAAAGGTTTATACTTATAGATATACCTCATATGGTTTCCTTTCCTTTTCTTTTCTTTTTTTCTTTTTTTCCTTTGGTCTTTGAATGCACAACAGGGGGCCCTCAGGGCCCCAGCTATATGGGAAGGAGTCAATATATCAACACATCCCATAATTTGGGATCCCCTCTCAATCTGCAAAGCCTCTCTTTTACTCTTATGCACATTTTCATCCACACCTATCTGTTCTTCGTAGCTGCACTGATCACTTTTAAATAGTCATTTTAACAGATAGGATCATTTGTTATCCATGACTATCTTTTGCCTAAGAAAAATTTAGTAAAGAAAGCAGGATCGTGAGAGGAGATGAGAATCACTCCTTCCTTCTTCTTGTACGACTCTTTCGAAAATAAATGAATGATCCAACTTCAGATTCGGAATGAACAAGTTGTTGATATTTTTATCTGTATGTATGTGGTGTTTATATGTATATAACATATATGTATGTATATACCCTCCTTTGTATATATACACCTAAGATGTCTAAAACTTTAACAGCTTACACTATATTCAGAAATACATGTAGACAGAGATATATATTGTGTAAGATTTGTGTATACACACACTCCACAGCTCGAGATCTAGATATATGTGCAACTCCAAGGGAGTCCCCACCGTTCTGTTCTTCCAAGTTTAGCTCAGGAAATGGTTTATCTTCCCAACTCAAAAAGTGGTGTTGTTATTCATCCCCCTTCACTATGTGAACTCTTTGAAGTTAGAGGCAGTTTTCCCCCAGTGATGTGCCATTTCCTGGAACACAGTAAGAGCTCAAGCAATGTTTTGTTGCTTGATGGATGTTAATAATAATAATGAGAATACCGTAATTAAGGACGTTTTCAACTGGACAGAAGGGAGGAAGTTTTCCCTTTTTTTTGGTCCATTACTAGAGAAAGCCAAATGAATAACTATTTTTTAAAAGGCACCTGTAGTTGCTTGAATCTAGAATTTCCTACTCTCGTGTTTCTTTGGACATCCCTGGCCCTGGATGTTGTGCTCGAAGACGCCTCTTTCATCTGCAGATGCTGCAGCCGCTATTAAAGGTGTCTGGGCCCAAGATGCTTCCGAAGGGCTGACCAGAGACTTCTCTGTGCTATTTTAAGGCTGCATCAAATGCAGCTGACCACCTTCTAGATTTTACCCTAGACAGCTTCTCCGCAGTCCTTACGTTTCCGGGAGAACTTTTACTGGCTCCTGAGCCAAGTCCCGGTGCCGGAGAAATGTGTCTGAGCCATCTCTCGTCTTTCCCTTCTTGTCAACAACACCCGGAGGATGACGATGACAAACAAGGTGGGACATTCATGGCCGGTTCAGCTTCCTCCCTCCCCCTACCTTGCCACTAGCCCAGTTTATTGAAACTAACATGGGATGAAACTGAAGGCGGTGTGATTGATACTTCCTGAGGACGAAGCAGATGCGCGATGAGCTGGGGATGGGGCTGGGGCTGGGGATGACAAGGATGCGGCTCCGGCCGGGGCTGAGGACAACGGAATATAGGGGCAGTGATGGACACAACCTGCCACGGCCGAGCTAGGGAGGGGGTAACTAAGCTAGGGAGGAGAAGGCAACGCGGACGCTTCTTCGCTAGTCATGCAAATGGCCCAGTCTGAGGCATGGGTAGTCCCATCTAGAACTAGAACTGCGAGACGCAATTCAATCGTTCCTTAGGAGCCGTTAACTAACTTACTCCCTCCTCCCCCGCCTCCCGTCAGAACCCTGCTGGGACCCCGCCCCTTCGCGTGAATTTTCCAACGGGCGGGGGGGGGGGGAGAAGGGGCGGGCCCATGAGCGGGTGGCTGTGGTAGCGGCGCGCGCCGCCGGCTAGGTTCTCCCCCCCCACCCCCCACTTTCCTTCCCCCATTCCATCCGCCCAGCTCGCGCGTTCTCGAACTCGCCGGCCGCTGGCAGGCTGGCTCATTCTGTTCCCCGCCCCAGCCCGCCTCGCCTCGCCCCGCCCGGGCGGGCCAGCCCGGCCCTCCAGGCCAGTGTTTCTGGCGGCCGCCGGGCTCCACCTCCATCCCCCCTTTCCCCTCCCCAGCAGGGCGGCGGGTCTCAGCGGGAGCGCGCGCCTCCGCGGCTTTCTTCTGGCCCCCCTCTGCTGCCCCCATCCTCCCCTTTCCGGTGGCGGGTACGCGGCTGCCTGTTAAAGCTTCGCGAGAGCGGTTGGCCGGCTTAGGAGAACACCGCAGGAGCACCACGGGTGAGTAGTGCTGGGCGATGCGGCTCCGGCTCGGGCTCGGGCTCGGGCTCGGGCTCCACATGCTCAGCCGCCCCGCCTCATCCCCGGGCTAGCGGCGCGGCTGGGAGCCGGGGCAGCGGGAGGCCGGGCAGCGGGCTCCGGACACCGGGCACTGAGCTGCGGACCGGCCCCAGCCCTCCCTCCCTCTGTCTTCCTCGTCCTCCCCCTCCCCCTCCGCCACCGCCGCCGCCACCGCAGCATCATTCCCCTTCCTAGCCGCGCCTCGGCAGCCCGGGGAGGGACCTAAGCGGGGGGCCCTCGCTTCCACTGCCGCCCTGTCCTTCCCTGCCCGGGGAGAGGGCGGCGGCGGCGGCGGCGGCGGCACTGCCCGGGCCCCCCGGCTCCCGCGGGTGCCGGTCATCGCCACGGGGCTGGCGCCTGCCCAACCTCACCGTGGCGGCCACGGGCTTGAGAGGGCCGCCGCGTGAACCCCGCGGCTGGGAGGCTTGGCTCCAAGGCTATATGGTCCTTTTACCGGGGAGGAAACCGAGGTTCCCAGGGTGGGCAAGTGACTGGCCCAAGGTCACCCTTAGGAGTCGAGCTCCAGAACTGAGATTAAAATACCATCTGGTACTCTCAGAGTTGGGGTTGAGGAGGGATTGAAGCCTAGGGAGATGAGTAGATGGAAGGGACTTGCCCAAGGTTACCCATGATGTCATCAAATCCATAACTGTAAGGGACCACAGATGGAGAAACCGAGGGGGAGGGAAGGAAATTGACTGGCCCAAGGTCACACAGACACCAAGTGGCCGAGAGTCGGTTAAACCCGTTTCCAATTTGACCGTTAGTGTTTTCTGAGACTTTGTACAGAGCTCTTCCCTTCCCTGAGCCTCGGTTTCCTCCTCTGTAAAATTAGGAGATTAGACTAGATGACCTCAGGTCTCTTTCAGCTCCAAGTCCTCTGGATTTGAAAGGGATCTCATAGGCCATCTAGTTAAAAGAGGAAACAGGCTCATAGAGATCAAGAGGCCTCCCCAAGGCTACCGAGAGACAGTAATTTGTCAGCAGTAGAATTTGAACCCATATCAGACTCCAGAACCAGGGTCTCCTTTCACCTTACCGAGGTCTGGACCAAGTAAAAGCTTAATTTGATTATTCCTTTGCATACAATGCTCTTCTCATTCTGCTCTATATACTTCCTCTTTCCCCACATTTTTTTTTTTTTTAACTCGCCCTAGGAAAACCTTGACTATTTGCCTAAACTCCAAGGAAATGTTCCTATCTTTGAACTAGATCTGAATTTTTGTGACAGGTGTGATGTCTATGCAAAGAGCTCTGAGATTGGCTTCAGAGCCTTGTTCTGCTCTTGTCTGACTCTGGCCTTAGTTTCCCCATTTGCAAAGTAAATCAGATTGGATTATATGACAGCTGAAATCCTCTCAGAAGCTCCTATATTTTACGATCCTATGAACCTCTGAGGTTCCTTCTGTGTCTAAACCTGCAATTCATTCCTGCAGCTTGAGATTGCATAATTGAGGGCATAATTTGGGATTCAAAATAACTGGGTTTTAATCTGGACTGAATAGCATGAGCTGTGAGGTCATGGCATACAAACTGCATTTAGTCCTTTAAACTCTTCCCAATAAAATGGGATGGGTAAAACTCGGCGGGTGGTTGTGAGGAAATGTTACAAATCTTAAGAGTCCTAGAAATGTTATCGTTAGCATTACCTTCAGAGGTACTTTATACTCTTGGAATTAATTTGTTTTTATCGCCTACTTTAAAACGATCTAGTAATTTTATTCAGTAAATAGTAAGTGGCTCCCATGTGCAAGGCAGAATGCTGGGTTCTATGGGGCTGCAGAATGTTAAAATACTAGAGCATAAAAAAGGAAAAATGAAACAACCTTTCCCCTCAAGGATCCTACTGTCTATACACTATGTATAATATAAAACACACAGTGACAGAGGCAAAGGAGAAATCCTAGTCACATGTAATGGGGAAATTGAAAGCTTATTTATGTGTATATGAGGAGATAGGAGAGGAGTTTTAAAAAACAAAACAAAAAACAATCCTTGAAGTAGCGTCTGGGTTGAACCTTGAAGGACAGAAAGAGGCTTTTGAGAGGCAGAGATGAGAAAGTCGTTTTCTACACGATCTGGGAAAAGGCACCGGATGGGAGAGAACATGTAGAGTTATTTTTTTTTTTTTCTGGATGTTGCTTTAGAAAAGAAAACTTACAGGTGACACAGGTCAGTTCCAATGGACTGGTGATGGAAGAGCCATCTGCACCCAGAGAGGATTGTGGGGACTGAATATGGATCACAACATAGCATTTTCACTTTTTGTTGGTGTTTGCTTGCATTTTGCTTTCTTATTTTATATTTTATATATATATATATATATATATGTAACATATTATTAAAGGAAAAAAAGTGTATCCTTTTTGATCTGATTTTCCTTGTGCAGCAAGATAATTGTGGAAATATATACAGTTTTTATCTGTATTGGATTACTTGCCCCTTGGGGGAGAGGAAAGGTAGGGAGGGAGAAACATAAAATACAAGGTTTTGCAGGGGTGAATGTTGAAAACTGCTTTAAAAATAAATTAAAACAGAGCATACAAAAAAATAAAAAAGAAAGAAAAGAAAGTTTAAGGTCCTAGATAGACATATAAGTTCAGACCAGGATTATAAGTAAAGTTACTAGTACTTTTTCATAGGTAATAGTAAGAGAAACTTTAAATAAAAGAAAGTGAGACTTGGGGGAAAGGGCTAAGGAAGCTTATATTTTATACCGAAGCTACTAAATTTTAAAGAGAATCCATTCATACTATAGTCAACATACCCTATGCCAATTGATTTGATTGAAATTGATAATAAACTGTATTTGGACATACAAATCGGCTATTTCTTGTGTTTACAGAAATAATTTGAAACCTAAGAACCTCCTAGATGTAATATGTAATACTTTATATTTAGTATAAGTCTTGAATAAATCCTATTGATTTGAAATCTTTAATATGTAACTAAAATTAATTGATTATGAATGAGGGCTAGTTTTGTGGGGAAGGGAGGTTTTGTGTTGGAAAGAATTTAGGAGAAAATAAGGAAAACTCAAAGAAAACCAAACATTGGTCATGAACCTGGAGCTGCATCTAAGTTCTAATCTGAGTTCTAATCAACAACTAGCTGGTTACCTTGTGTAAAATGAGGCTTCATGGGGGCAAAGGGGAAGAGATTGGTCCACACCTAAGACAGGTCCCATGATATCAGCTGAGGACCAGCCTAGCAAAATTGAGAAAAGCTTACTTATCACCAGATTGACTTTGTTTTTGAGCAGCCATTCTCAAAGACCCCACTACTAAGGCATAAAGGGGTTGCAATCGTCATTGGGGAGGGAATAAACAGAACAATTAAAATCTGCAGTTCCTTGAAGAATTTTACCCCTTGATTTTAGTTGGTTGGCTTATAACAAAGCTTCTTTAACTCAGAGTTGCAACACCATGTTGGGTCATAGAACTGAATGTGAGGGTTGAGAACTTATAATTCACCACTAAATGTTTGATTTGGATACTTATATACCCCAGGGTCACATAAAAATTTCTTGGTCCAAAAGGGGTCATGGGGGGGGGGGGGGGGCGGGGCGGAGAGAAGCTGTAAGAAGACCTGGCTTTTATAGAACCCAGCTCTGACCTGGATTCAAATTCCACCTCTCCTGTAATTGTGACCTTAAGCTGACAGCATCATTTTCAAATAAGAAGGTTGAACTAAATTATTTTAAAGATATTTTGACCTTTACGTCTCTGCCTCTGATTATCTGAAAGGGTTTATCTTGAAACAACATTGTTCATATGTTCTGTGGTCTTTAATATCGATAGTATTTTAACAATAATCTCAAATGACCATTCTTTATTTTACAAACTCAGACCTCAAGAGTGTTTTCATATGCCTGCTATTCTTTTAAAATAAAATATTGATTAGGCTATCACAATAAATAAAGGCAGCAAAATTTTGTGCTAGGCAGGGGGGTGGTTTTTGTTTTTATTTTCTGAATTTAAATTATTTTAGCAAAAACTAAAGCTTTGGTTAACAATCTGAATTATAGTATTATGTTCTCACTTATAAATGGTCTAAAAAGTCTATTTCTGTATTGTCAGTGATTAAAGTAGTAAAAAAGTGTAATGGACTTTTCTTCCAGAAATTTTGAATTAAGAACCAATTAGAACCAAGCTTTTTTTTTCCATTGAGGCGATAATAGCAAATGATTTTTCTTAAATTTTACACAAAGGTGGATAATTATTGCTCACTTTACCTTTTAAAAAGAAATCTCTTTATTTTTTATTTTGAAAAATTAATGTGCAAGTGCTAAGAGAAAAATGAAAAAAAAATAGATGTTCTATTTTCCGAGTTTTAATTAGATTAAAAAAGCATTTTTGATACTAGAGGTATTAGGGAGACTTTCAATAGCATGTTTATTTTAAAATACTCTAATTGTAGTTAAAGTAAAGCATGAATTTTTAATATGCCACTGGATATTAGTATGTAGACTATAAAAAATAATGGCTCATAGAATCTCAGCCCTGGAAAAGACATAATGAGCTATTTATTCCAACTCATATCTGATCAAAAATTATCCCCTCTAAGGCATAGGCAGAAAATGCAATCTTAGAAGATCTTAGCTTTAGAGCTAGCTTCTAAGGGATTTTAGAGGTCATGTAGTCCAAGCCCCATTCCCACCCCCACCCCCATTTTATAGAGGAGGAAATTAACCCCCAAGAGTGATTAAGTGTCTTTTTCCAAGTTAGCAAGCAGTGGAGTAGAGCAGGGATTCAGACCAAGAACACGGAGTCCCAGAATTTATGGTAGAAGGACAGTGGCCTAGTCTAATTCATACCACACCTAAAAAAGAAGGCCTTTTACTCTAGTGAGATCAAGTTCAAATAGAAATTTCCCCCTGGACCCAGGCTGCAGATTGACTTCAAAAACGGCACATTAACATTATGTTCTATTGTAGTTTTATTTCTTTTATTTAATATTTGTGCTTGACAACTTGTGTTTTTTAATCCCGGGTATTGGAACTTGGTTTGGGAAAACAATCCCATTTTGATTTTTATTTCTATTACATTTACGATACGTTATAAAGTTTCTTTTGTAACCCTATCTCTTTTTATTTTATGTGTTTGAAAACACGAATCTGAGAAGGGTTCCATATGTTCCTGCCACAAGGCTTCATTTATAAAAAACGGATGGATAAGAACTCCACTTCTTGCTATGTCCCCCTGACAGGTCGTCAATCCAGCCTTGGCCTGAAAATACATCCAGTGAGGGAAAACCTACAATCTGAGAAGGGGGTACATCCCCCTTTGGCATAGCTTTTACAGTTTAGGAAGTTTTTCCTTGGGTCAAGGCAACTCCCCCTGCCCCATAACCTCCCTCACCATTCCTAGTTCCAGTCCTTCTTCCTGGTGACAGTTGTTCAAATCCTAGAAGGTAACTGCCATTGCCTTTTCTTCTCCAGCTTAAACATCTCCAGTTCCTTCAGCCCATCCTCATTAGATTCTTTGCTCTCTGGACGTTCTCCAGCTTATCTATGCCCTTCTTAACTGCAGGACCCAGAACAGAACCCAAAATACTCCAGATGTGGGCTGGTCTTGGCTGCCCTATCACACTGTTGAGTCATATTAAATAGACCTTCCAGAGCTGCCCCCCCAAGACAAACTACTGTCTAGCTAAGCCGTCCCCAGCTTGTATTTGTGAAGTTAAATTTTTTTATTATTTTATTTAGCATTTATTATATTTGTTAATATAAAATTAATTATATATATAAAATATAGCATTTATTAAATTTGTTAAATTAAGCATTATTAAATTTCATCTTAGTCCACTTGATCTGTTCTCAAAGTCTTTTGAGCTTTTGTCACTTCTGTGTTAGTTATCTGTCCAACTTTGACATCTGCAAATTCGATAAAGGACCCTAACAGTTCAGGACCGACTACAGATTTCTGGGGCACGCTACTATAGATTTACAGTAGCTCCGAGTGAGCATTGACCCATTAATCTCCATTACTGTTGGAGCTTGTCCATTCACCCAGTTCTGAATCTATTTAATTTTTTTTTTAATCATCTAGCTCTTTTTTCTTCTTTTTCCAAACAAATAGGGGCAGCTAGATGGAGTCAGGAGGACCTCAAACACTTGACACTACGTGACCCTGGGCAAGTAACTTAACCCCAAATGCTTGGACAAAATAAATAAATAAAAATCAAATCAAATCCAGCTACACTCCCCATCAGCTGTATTCTTAGACCAATTTCATAGTCATGTCTAGTGGGATTCATTCTTGACTAAGCCAAATGGACTTTTCCAAGTGCTTAGTGACTTCTGTTCCTTTAATAATGAATCGTAGGGTTTTGCCAAGAATCCAGGTAGCCTCGAAGTAGACTTTGGTTCTCTGGCCCCTTTCCCACTATACCACATTTCCTTCCACAGGGAGTCGGACCCTTAAGTGGAAGCTTTGCAGGGAGCTGTGTTCCTACCCAGTGTTGATGTGTGTGTCTGTGTGTGGGGGGAACTCTAAGAAATGATGAGGAAAGTAAATCATAGGAAAGCACCAAGATTAAAAAACCCAAACCAAAGGGCCCTCACTTCTTACAGCGTTTTGGCTCTCCATTTACAAGAGTCCATAAACTTTTTTGAATATGTTTTGAGAATTCCCTAAACTACCTAACAGTATAATTAATTTCTTTGCTAGCCAGGTCCATTCTGTTTTACACATTTAAAAAGATTCTGAAAAAAGGTCCCTAAATCTTACCCTAGAACTTAAAAAAGCTTAAGAACTTCCTACTAGGTGGGGATGAGGATTAAGTGAGTTGCCTGGGGCCACACAGCTGTAAAGTAAATCAATCACTCAAAAATAACCATTTATTAGGGCCTACTAAGTGCCAGATAAAGCTGGGAGATAGAAAAAGAAGAAATAAGCCTACCCTTCCCCTCAAAGAGCTTAGTCTAATGGAGAAGATGCAAACAAAACAAGCTATAAACCAGATACAAAGAAAATGATTAAAAAGGAGAAAGCACTGGAATTAAGAGGGTTTAGGAAAGATACAAAGAAAATGATTAAAAAGGAGAAAGCACTGGAATTAAGAGGGTTTAGGAAAGGCTTCCTGTATTTAAGGGCCTGGTTTCTTCTCTCCTACCAAGAAGGGAAATGTCTCTTTTAAGGCTAACGCTACTATTGGTCATGTCCACTGATTTTTATCTTGTGACTGTTACTTAGTTTCATTTTTTTTTTTTTTTGTAATTTTAAAGTGACTTTTTTTTCAAGTCCTTTTAATGATTAAAAGCATTTTTTAGGTGGAAACTGATTATTTTGATAGAATAATTAGTAAATGGATCAATAAGGACACCAATATGTAAAGGACAGGACATAATAAAATGTATGGAGCCCGACTGAAAAACAGAAGAATGTTACAATACATTTAAAAATTTTAAAGAAGTCTGTCATATATTTCTTGAAGTAGCAGGAACAACAACAAAAAAAGCAATTATTTTTTAAAGTTCTTGTGAAGTTAAAACCTGTTCAGTTGTTTCAGAAATAGTCATGACTAGTTTCTTATTTAGAAACCAACATAAGTTAACATCAAATCTCTTTGCGTGCTGTTTAGCCAGAGCCTCTTAAATCCCTCCCCCATTTTGGGTAGATAGTGGTACTTTGTTTTCTATTGAAATTTTCAAAAATGAAAAGCTCTTTAGGCATCCCTTTTTGTCCAGAATTCAGGTGTAACTGGCCGCTATGAGAGTTGTGTTCAAAGGCCACTATTCTTATTTTCTTATTTGGGCAGGCTTATATTTTACTTTTTCATATCAGACAGTCCACTCTACTAGAGCGCCACCTATAAATCTGCCCCAGAGTTCTAAGTTATGGGACTGCTCTTCCTCTGTAAGTAATTAAAATCCGCCTTGGATGGGATCCAACCTCAAGCCTAGTTTCGCTTTGTAGCAAATAATGACCGTACCCAGTACTGTTATAGTGATTTGGACAAAGCCCCTGGCCTTGAAGGCAATGATTTTTCAGGCTTTTTTCAACTGATGCTTAATTTTTTTTTTAAATGAGTCTTCATATTTTTTCATCAGCTTCATTTTAGAAATTTCATTTCCCTGCCCTTTCCCTACTCAGGGAGTCATTCTTTGTGACAAACAATAAAAAAGAAAGTTGGAGATGGGGCATGAATTGACTTTTGCTTGTGGTTTTTATTTTTTTATTTTTCTTTTATGAGGCATTGAGGAATAAGTATCTTGCCCAGGGTCACACAGTTAATATGTGTCTGAGCTTAGGTTTAAACTCAGATCCTCTGGCTACCCCCTTAGCTTGTGGTTTTTAATAGCATCATAGCTTCCTAAAAGTGTTGGTAGAGTAGAAGTTTCTATGAATGGTCTCACACATCTCCTATTTCTCACGTGGCTCAAGTTGGGATTCTTGGAAAGGGTCTTTGGAAGGTCTTAATGGAGGTGAGGTATCTGTGATCTTCTCTATATTGCCTCCATTGTGGGAAATTGCAAACCATCAACACTTTATCCTTCATGTTTTCCTATAGCTTTTCACAGAAGATTTACTCAGCAAGTTGAACGTCTGCCTCTACATATTTTATGCATACAACTGTAGGACCTGGCTCATAGTAAGTGCTTCATAAATAGCTTTTTTATTCATTTATTACCTGTATCTCTCAAACCATGATAAAACCACCTCTTTTCCCTTTTCTTAGAAGCTATCTCTTATTACACGTTGTCCAAAACCGAGTTCATCCATTTCCCCACCCACCCACCCACTTTTTTTCAATTGCTTATTTATGTTTTCCTTCTGATCATTTAGGTTTAAAACCTCAGAGTTAGCTTTTATTTTTTTCCTACGATCCCTCATAGCTAATCAATTGCCACGTCTTATTTCAGCACAATGTGTCTCACATCTGAATCCTTCTCTCCACTTACATAGCCATCACACTTGTTAAGGCCCTCGTTGCCTTTTATTTGGGTTGTTATAAGTGTCCTAATTAGCTTTCCAGCTTCTCATCTCTCCCCCAGTCCATCTTCACATATCTGCTGGAAAAAATAGCACCTATATAATGCTTTAAGGTTTTCAAAGTGCTTTATAAGTATTACCTCCCTTCATCCTCACCACAGCCCAGAGAGGTTGAGCTAAGTAAGTGTCTACAGTGACATCAGATCTCAAGTTTTCCTTATTCCGGGTTTGGTATTGTGACTCACTATCACCTAGCTGCCTTTAAAAATCTGGTTCTTATGCCTAGACCTGACCATGTCACTCCAAGGGCTCCCTCTTTGATGAAATGCAAATTTTTCTTTGGTTTTTAAAGCCTTTCGCCATCTGATTTCAACTCTGTCTCATGGTATGACCCAAGATTCATTTTTTGTGGGGCTGTTTCATCACAATAAACTCATAATGAGCTTGCAGTTCATGAAGAACCCTTCTCCCCATTTTCAGACAAACTTTTGTCTAAGTGCTTTCCTCTACTGATCTTTTTTTTAAACATTAGCAAAATTTTACATTTATCTCGGATACATTTAATTTGTAATCAACAATCATTTCTTTTAACACTTGCAATGTAAGAGGTGCTATATATACTTGGCATGAGGATCTTCGAATCGGCATCAATCCCTGGGTTACTCTACTGGAAACTTTTTTCCAAGTAGACATTGAACCATTTATTACTCTTCAGTCCAGCCTTTCAACCGGTTCTGCATTTAATATTATTCTCTAGGCCACATCTTTGCATTTCCCGACAAGAATAGTATGATTTACTTTAGCTATATTTTAGCAAACCATTTGATAAATATCATTCCCCTGATCTAGCAATTTTAATATCTGTCAAAAAAGGCTATTTGGTGTCTCATGAGACATTCTTAATGAAGCCATGCTGACTCTTTGTAATCACCACTTCTTTCTCTAGCTACTCCTTGAGTTTAGAATATAGTTATCTCTGGTCCATGTATCCATGGAGCTAGAAACATTCACATAAGAAGTGGATACTTTACTATTGGTCAGTCTCTAAGTGTGCCTGCTTTGCACAGATAAATGTTGCATTTATGTATGCAAATGTTGCATAAATAAAACAGTAATAATGATAATAATTAATATTTATATCACATTTTAATGACTTTGTAGGTTAAGTGATATAATCCCTCTTAATAGATAAAGAAAACTAAAGCTGACAAATTAAGTCACTGGCCTGGAGTCACACAGTTTGGAAGTATAAGGCAGGATTTGAACTCTATCTACACCACCAAGCTTCCTCCCTATTGTATATATGTAGTAGAGCAGGGGTCATCAAACTTTTTAAATAGGGGGCCAGTTCACTGTCCCTCAGACTATTGGAGGGCCGGATTATAATAAAAAACAAAAACTTTGTTTTGTGGGCCTTTAAATAAAGAAACTTCATAGTCCTGGGTGAGGGGGATAATTGTCCTCAGCTGCCGAATATGGCCCGTGGCTGTAGTTTGAGGACCTCTGAAGTAGAGCCTCAATTTCCTTATCAATAAAATGAATAGGTTGGACTTGTAAGGTTTCTTCCAGGTCCAACTAGGCAGTCCTATGCTTGATTCTATATAGAGAGCCTCCTGGGAAAGATAATATTCTTAGTTTGAGGCCACAGAATTACTAGAAAGATGTTCTCATGTAAGAGAGTATTATAATAATAATTAGAGAGATCACAGATACTTTCTCATGACCTTATTAAACACATCAGTCATCTACTGCTTACAAAATATTAAGTGGAATCTAGGTTGAAACCAACTGGAAAAATGTTCCAAAAACTTGGTTGCATTTTCATTTTTAATTGAATGCACATGCTTACAAAGTCAGAATTACTATCAACTTTAATGTTACATAATAAAAGAGAAGAAATTTCAGCATTTTATTGTCATATAAGTCATTTTAAAGAGAAACTGTAGAGTGAACTCAGAAGTCCTTGGGAGATAGGTTAGGAAGTGGGCAGCCCCCTAGGGTATAATATGTGTATGAGAAGGGAGGGAACCCTATGGAGATGGGTCAGCTCAATTTACCTTTAATATATGGAATTTCTTTCTAGACCGCTCTTCCTAAAACACACCTTTGAACATATGACCCTTCTTAATTTACTCTGATAAAAAAAATTTAGTGGCTTAAATAAAATCTAAACTTTTTAGGTTCAAGGTCCCAATAACCTCTTAGGTCATATTCTTCCATTATTCTCCTTCTTTCAAACACTTTGAATCACTTGCCATCCTCTCTTCTTGAAATATCCTCCCCATCTAGCTCTTCCTTCCACAGCCTTTGTCTTTGAAGAGACTCTTTCTTTACCTCCCTTCCTAGATTGAAAACTCCCATGTGCAAGGACTATGTCTTATTCTTGTTTGTAGCTATAAAATGCTTGGGGCACACTGTTTAATAAATGTTTAATGAGTGATGGATTCAGGAAGTGAATTCAGGGAGCTCAATTCCTCCATTTGCAAGTCAGTGTTGGATTAACATATAGTGCTCCTTGCTTTAGGAATTCTCTGAAGTTTCTTATTCCTTCTGTTGAGTTGCCGGTCTATAAGAGTGCTCTAGTTCAATAGCCTCTTCAGTATGGCTCACCAGAACACCCTCATTTTCACCTTATCTAACATTCCCTCTGGTTGGCGCAGACAGTTAATAGAATGTATGGAGGCCATTAAAGCGATGGATGCCAACATTGTCTCTTTCTTTGAAAACCTTGTTTTTCGGTGGAGAAAAGAAATGAGCTCTTCAGCACGGTATTAATGCTCATCCCAATATTATTGAATATGTGACCGGATTCTTTTGTGACTGCCTGCTTCTATGATCAGCTTCTGCTCCAGGAAAGACAATATAGAATACCATGCTTGAGTAATAGATGACAAAAGTGAGGAGTGTTCAAGTGATAAGAATATCTGAAAGTAAATCTAAACATTTATGCCCAAAGAAGGTTTCTCTTCCCCCACATAGATCTAATATTTGTGCTGTATTCCATTATAGTTATCCCTTTCACGTCATGGGAGTGAGGAGGTACAGAGTACCCCATGATCTGGAAAATATGTGTTTTAATTTTTTGGCCTTCCCTTCATACCAGAGATGTCTGAATTTTTTTTCTTTTTTGGGCTGTTTACAATACTAGAACATTAAAATGTGTTTATATTATACATGTGTGCATTTCTGAGTTTTAAACTTTTTCTGTGTCATCTGCTGGTCTTCTTGTATCATTTGTACCTTCTGCAAAATTCCCCCTAAATTCTTGTTTATGGGAATTTCTTAATGTCAATCCTCAATATATCGAAACTGTGATAGGGAAAGTCGCAATGTGGAAGGGATAACTGTACTCTGATTTCAAAGAGGAAGAACCATTTTTAGGTGCCAATTTTCATTTAATCCTTCTCTGTTACAGCTGTAGTTTCTGGTTCCCCTTCTTCCTCCAGCCAAGAAAAGCTAATTCACTGTTTTTGTTAAGGACTTTGTTCTAGTCACCTAGATTCACAAACCTTGATGTCATCCTCTAGATTCATCACTTTGGTACACTGTACATAGCTGCTCAGATGCCAAGTCTGGTTGATTCCATTTCTATACTATTGCTAGTATAGCTCCTTGTCATCATTCATAATAATTGGAAGAATATCAAGTGCTCATGGGTAGGCTGAGCTAATGGAATAAAAATGATAATTCTATCTAAATTAATCTACTTATTCAGTGCCAAAATTCATCTAGAAAAACAAAAGGTCAAGAATTTCAAGGAAATTATTGAAAAAAATGCAATCAGTTCTAGTCATATGAAAAAATGTTCTAAATCACTATTGATTAGAGAAATACAAATTAAGACGACTCTGAGGTACCACTTCACACTTCTCAGATTGGCTAAAATGACAGGAAAAGGTAATGATAAATGCTGGAGGGGATGTGGGAAAGCTGGGACACTAATACATTGTTGGTGGAGTTGTGAACTAATCCAACCATTCTCAGAGCAATTTGGAACTAGACCCAATGGGCTATCAAACTGTGCATACCCTTTGATCCAGCAATGTTGCTACTGGATCTGTATCCAAAAGAGATCATAAAAAAAGGAAAAGGACCCACATGTGCAAAAATTTGTGGCAGCCCTTTTTGTTGGAGAATGATTAAATAAGTTATAGTATATAAATGTTATGGAATATTATTATTCTATAAGAAACGACCAGTAGGAGGATTTCAGAGAGGCCTGGAGAGACTTACATGAACTGATGCTGAGGGAAGTGAGTAGACCCAAAAGAACATTGTACACAGCAATAAGATTATGTGATGATTAACTGTGATGGACGTGGCTCTTTTCAACAATGGGGTTATTCAGGCCAGTTCCAATGATCTTGTGATGGAGAGAGCCATCTACACCCAGAGAGAGAACTATGGGGACTGAATGTGGATCACAACATAGTATATTCATCTTTGTTGTTGTTGTTTGCTTGTTTTTTTTTTTTTTTTTCTATTTTTATTTCCTTTTTGATCTGGTTTTTCTTGTATAGCATGATAAATGTGGAAATATGTTTAGAAGAATTGCACATATTTAATCTATATTAGATTAATTGCTGTCTATGAGAGAAGGGAGGTGGGGAGGGAGGGAGAAAAATATAGAATACAAGGTTTTGCAAGGGTGAATGTTAAACTAACTTTGCATATATTTTAAAAAATGAAAAGCAATAGTTTTTTTTTTTCATTAAAAAAAAAAAAAAAAGAAAGGAGTAGTCAAGATTTGAGCCAAGGCACTTCTCAGACTTAAAACTGACTTCTCCCTTTTCTTAGTCCACAGTATAATAAGTTCCTCTTACACCCTCCTCACCTTCAAGAGTAAGTAATATTACAAATGTAAGTGCCAGAAACAAATACAAATAACTTCTTCCTTGAAAACTGAATGACTCAGAGGTAAGAATCATCTACTGACAGAGTTAAGATTGATTTATATATTGTGGAGAGAAGTAAGACTGGGGGGAAGCAATGACATAATTGATTTTGAGTTTACTATTAGGTATCTTAATTCTGATTAAATGGCAGGGAACCACCTCCTGGTTCTGAGAAGAGGAATAGCACACTATTAAGAGAAAGATTTTTCTACCCCGTATATAGATCAAGAGAAACCAAGTAGCTTGGTCATCTAAGTAGGAGATGGGATTAAGACCAGGACTTTACTTATTCTTATTATCTATTATAAGTATAATCTTTACTTATTCAGATCTGAAAAATATCGGAGGAGCAGATTCAGTAGGAATTGCTAGGAAAACAGGAGGAATGGAAGATTTTGAATTTCTAGATTTTGAAGCTCAGGAATAGAGCTACTGAGGGATCCAAGTTACTTTAATCTTTTTTTCCTCCTGAGGAAAAAAAATGAGGCTAGAATATGGACTTTATTATTACATTGTGGCTATTTACATGTCGAGTCAAGCTGCATTGTTGAACATCTTTAAAAAAAAAAAAAAAAAGATTCCCAATCCATAGCTTCATTGTTAAAATTTGTAAACTGAAGACTTGCATATCATTCTCTTGAATTTTACACCATATCTTCATATTTAACCTAATGTTCTCAATTACTGTCACATGCTATTGATCCTTAGGTCAAATCATTTTATATTTCCCTAGTGCCACTCAACAATTCAGGTAATATGTTACAGCTAATACTTAGTAGTGGGCTAATGTTTATGGTACAAACTGAGGGATTAGAAAGTCTTCCATTGAGATGCTAATATGGCCTCAGTAGCTCCCCTCACCCTCCATTGGCATGATAAATTTATATCTCAGAAACTGGATTTCTTTTTGAGTTGTGCTTTTGTTTTGTTTTGAGTGGTATGTTTTACCTGGAATCTTTGAGAAACAGCCCTTGGTTTTCTTGTTTTCCAGCTAAGAAATACTGGCAGTGCCTTAAAAAAAAATCATGACAAAGGCTCTTTTATTTCCTCTGAGGCACTTACCCAGTGGCCTACAGTTGGTGAGTGTCAGGAGGAGGATTTGGACCCAGCTCCTCCTGAATGGCCAGTCTCTCTACTGTGTATGACTTTCTCTATAACAAAAATATATGTCTAATATACGTGGAGGATTTTTCTTTCTTCAGTTGTAGCACACTTTCTCAATTTCCAGTTATTCCTGTCCTTTTCGCCTTTATTATCATCTGACACTAAATACTGTTGATACTTTTTAGACAATGTCTACTCTGGGTAACTACAGGCCTTGGCCCTAAATTCACCTCCTGCCTAGACTGCTTGATTGTAACAATTCCTATGGTTTTTTCTAAACTGTACAAAACAGGAAAACTTTTACTCAGATAGCATTTTTAATATTCCTTTTAAAAATTTTGAGTTCCAAATTCTCTCCTTCCTTCCAGCCCTTCTCCCACCCATTTGAGAAAAGAAGCAATATGATACCCATTATGCATATGAAGTCGTGCAAATCATTTCCATAATAGCCATGTTGTTAAAAAAAAAAAATTACAAGAAAAATAAAGTGAAAAACAATTTGCACTCAAAGGTCATCAATTCTCTCTCTGGAGGTAGATAGCATTTTTTATTATGAGTCCTTTGAAACTATAGTAATACGTAGTATATGTAGTCTATATGTATAGCTAAGTATATGTGGTCTATATGTAACTAAGTTGCACAGTCACATCTGTTACAATATTGCTCTTACAATGTTGTTACTTATTCTATTCAATTTTTATTAGTCTTCTCAGATTTCCCTGAAACCATTCATCTCATTTCTTTTTTTTTTAATTTCTTAAATTTTTATTTTCTTTTTATTTTTATTATAGCTTTTTATTTACAAGATATATGCATGGGTAATTTTACAGCATTGACAATTGCCAAACCTTTTGTTCCAATTTTTCCCCTCCACTCCTCCCTCATCCCCTCCCCCAGATGGCAGGTTGACCAATACATGTTAAATATGTTAAAGTATAAATTAAATACAATATAAGTATACATGTCCAAACAGTTACAATAGCTGTATAGAAAGAATCGGACTTTGAAATAGTGAAGGAAATCAAAAATGCAGGCATACAAAAATATGTAGTGGTTCATAGTCATCTCCCAGAGTTCTTTCCCTGGGTGTAGCTGGTTCAGTTCATTACTGCTCTATTGGAACTGATTTGGTTCATCTCATTGCTGGAGAGGCCGCGTCCATCAGAATTGATCATCATATAGTATTGTTGAAGTATAGAATGATCTGGTCCTGCTTATTTCACTCAGCATCAGTTCATGTAAATCTCTCCAGGCCTTTCTGAAATCATCCTGCTCACCTCATTTCTTATAGCACAACATTATTCCATCACAATCATATGCCATAACTTGTTGGTCCCCTGTGAACTGAGCCTTTGAGAATTCCCAGGCACCTCCATGCCATATAAGGCCCCAGAGTGAGACTCTCTAGTTATCACCAAATAGACTTGTTGCCGATATCTGAGTGAATGTTCTGAGCCATCAGTTGATGTGCCTCCTGAATGTTTGGTTAACAAAAGGTCCAACATCTGAGCTTTGCACAGACATCATACCTGAACTCTGCCAGTGACAAGTTTTCCACATTTGGTCTTCCTTGGCCACTCTTTCATCAGTTTGTCTGATAGCAAATGTAGACCTTCTTTTACAGGTGAAGATATGGAGGCTGAGGCTTAGTGACTTATCTAGGGTCACGCTATCCCCTGCCTCTACATTTCTTCCTTCCTTTCATTGGTTACATTATGCCAGAACTGACATTTTTTCAAAGAGCCACAAACAACTTTAATTTCAACTCCCAGGAGGGCTAAGTTACTCGGTTATAAAGTAGAACAATTCATGGTACCCCTGAGATACTTTTCGTACCTCATTGATTTTGTGATCTCCCTAATATGGGTATTCCTTCTGGCAGTCTAGATTGGATTCCTATCCATGCAATCCATGCAATGTATCCTCATGAATCTTCCAAAAAGAATAAATCTAATTTCATTCTCATAACATATATAGAAATGATTCACATGCCATCCAGCTGGATCATCTTGCTAGTCTGTCCTGGTAACCCAGCTTCTCCTGACCTATACCAGCATCTTATACATAGAATCTCTAGAATCTATGCCCCAAATCCTCCTTATTAGAAAATTACTCTATTTACTTTTAGAACTCCCACCCTGGGGCTGAGCCATGTTAAACAAATATAAACAAAACATATATACATAATATGTAATGTATATAATGTATAAATAAAAATGTAAAGCCCACTGTGACCCCAGACAAAACTATCTGAGAAGGGATGATTTCATATCATCCCATTCCATCCACTCACTCAGGTCATCTTACCATCTGCTCTGCTGAGGACATGCACATCCTATTCCCTCCCCTTCTCACTCCCTTCCATCTCTTTGTCTCTTTGGACACAGTAATCAAATGAATCGTATCATTTCTTTGGGAAAGGATGTGTCAGTTAGCTGGCCTATAAATCAATTCACCATCCCTCTAACTCTCTCAGACCCTAATTGCTGTCCCTGGCGGTCATTCTTCTATGTCTCTTGTCTCCTTTGTTAGAATGTAAGTCAGGGACTGTCTTATTTCTTGTATTTCCAGAACTTATGTGCCTGGCATATACATAGTAAGTGCTTAATTAATGCCTTTCATTTATTCATGGAAAAGTATGTAGATTGGTTCCTAATTTCTTCTTGTTTACTTTATGTATTGTGAATACTGCCATTGATTTTCTAACTTAGAGTATTAGCCTGTCAAGATCTTTTTGGATCCCGTCACCCAGTATGTTAGCCATCTCTCTTAGCTTTGTGCCATCTACAAATTCAAAATGGATGTCATCAATACCTTTATCCAGGTAGCAAAAGAGCAGACACAGGTCTCTGGGGCACCCACTGGAAACCTCATTCCAAGCTGACAACAGTCTCTTTTTTTTTTTTTTTTTTTTTTTTTTTTGTTACCCATGTATATGTCTTGTAAATAATGACAGCAGTCTCTTTGACTGCTCTTTAGGTTCAGCCGTTCAGTCAGGAAGCTTGGGTCTTCCAAAGGTATTCTCTTCTAGGTGTTATCTGCATGGAAACATTGCCTTTCTTTTCTCATTTGGAAGATATTAATTCTTCATACACAAGTAGATAAGACTCTGTGGCCTTATCATAAGAGGCCTTTGGCCTCTTATTTCTTAATCCCGAGTCATATTTTGCACCATATTTTTTCAGTCTTTTCTGTACTTTTTATACCAAAGTCACTAATTATCGATGTAATGTTTTGAATTGGTTTGGAGGAGCTCGCCATTTTTTCCTCAAGAACTCCTATATGATATCTCTTGCTTCAGTTTTGAAATAACTTAAAAATTTGGTAGGAATAAACATAAAGTATTACATTTGGTTCACAAGTATAGATTAAGGAAGGAAACAACGTAACCTCTGGTTTTTTAATCCATAAAATGGAGGAGGGTTACACTAAGTTAGGACTTCTTAGACTTTTTCCACTCGTGACTCCTGGTACCCTGACCCCAGGTACACAGGTATATAAAACAGGTATACAAATCAAACATTTCCTGATAATAAATCATCATTTCACGCCCCTTACATTCAGTTATGTGATGCCACATGGGGTCACAGTTTAAGAAGCTTTTTGAATAGGTAACATCGAAAATCCTTTCTAGGCTTGATGTTCTGATTTTGTAATCTGGATGTCTCAACATAACATGGCACCCAAAAAGCTATGGCGTGCTCTGGCTGCAGACTGTATTGATTTAAATCCATTTTTTCACATGGAAGAGTTTGGTGATAGTCTCTAAGATCACCTCTAACTCTTAAGTCTGTGATCCTGTGATTGCTCTGAATAGAGGATTCCTTTTAAAAAAAACAGACTGGTGATAATCCATTCTGCTCCCTAGTTCAGGCAGTATTACATTTTATAACAAGTCAGAGGGCATCAGATGAGTACAACAGGCTGGACAAAGGGCCAAGGGCAGTACCATAAGAAAATTTGTTGAAGAAATTGGGGGAAGGTTGAATTTAATGTGGAGAAGAGAAAAATTTGGGGCTAATCACTGTCTTCAATTATATAGAGTGTTGGGTGGAAGGGTTAAATTCATTTTGCTTGACCCCAAGGGTAAGAACCAAGGTTAACAACTGGTAGAAGCTAGAGACTAGCAAATTTTGGCTCAATGCAAGGAAAAACTTTGCAATAGTTGTAACTGTCCCAAAACAGACTGGATTTTCTCGGGAAGTAATGAATTCTCTGAGGCACCTCGAGTGCAAGAAGACCTGAATTCAAAGGTGACCTCACACTACAGCCAGTAGCTTTGTGACTCTTGAGTTAGTCACTTCACCTGTTTACCTTAATCCAATGGAGAAGGAAATGGCAAACAAGTTCAGTATGTTTGGCTAGAGAACCCCATACAGGGTCACAGAAAGTGGAGCATGACTAAATTACTAAATAATACCAACAATGAATTCTCTAGAGTTAGTGGTATTCAATGGAGGCTGGATGACCAGTTCTTTGGGGTGATCATTGAAGGGTATTCCTTTTCAGTTACAGATTGGACTAGATGACCCTCAAGATCAAGATACCTCGATAGTCTTTGTCTCCCTGCCTTTTTTAAGAGTCTTACTCTCGCTGTATTGGGGTAGGTATGGGAATAGAAGATAGAAATAGACCCACTAGAATATTACTTTCTATCTGTTACACAGAGCTGCATCTGCCACTCAGAAAATGCCTTCAGTTGATTTTTATTGTGTATGTGTGCATGTGTGTATTAATACTAATTTACTATTTATACTATATACCAAATAGTTAGATATCTAGCCATTTCTTCTTTTTCTCTCCTTTGCAGTCTTCTTACCACTCGAGGCATTCATGTAATGCCAATTTACATTTGGGTTTTTCCAAAAGCAGTTATTTTCCTCACTTTGTGAGTTGACTCATGTTGTCTTTTGTTGCAGATCCTTAACACAGAAGAAATAAGTATTCATCTTAAAATAGAAGGCTTGTAAGTACTGAATTATTTAAATGTTCTTTTTGCCTTTTTAAATTACAAATTAAGAATTTCATATACCTTTTTAGAAATGTAGTCATGTTTACAGATGTTCGGATTTTTTTTAACATCTAAAGTAATTCAGATATTTATGGTAGCTTGTCCAATTGACAACATTTCCAAGAGTGAAAATATCTTTTTTGCTGTAACCTCTTTAAAAGTTATTACAGAGCAAAAAGCTTAGTCAAGTACATATCAAAACCAGACATGCTGGTAGTAAGATGAAACCGGTGATTTGTTTCTGTTTGCTAGAGGTACAGAGATGACTGGCTGATTCTTAGGTTGATTTAGACTTCTCCATGACCTTCAGAAATTCAGAAACTCAGAACTGCCGAGTTCTTGGTGCTTTTATTCAAAATGTAAAATTACAGACGTGATCTTTCCAGCAGAGTCAACAGAGAAGAGTTCCAAGGGGCAATACTGAGATTGCTATAGTTAATGCTATAGTTAAATTCAGACATGTTTAAATCCCTCAGCAGACTAAGTTCTGGTAACGAGGAATAGATCCTAAAGATGGTACAGTTCTTCCATGATGCATGCCTGGTCACATCAGATAAACCCATTTCCTATCACCAGCAGAATAAAATAGTCTTATTTTATAAGTCTCACCTTATCTGCTGACTTATAAGTCCAAAATGGACTTATAAAGAACCAAAACCAACTGAAGATATCCAAAGAAAGCAAGCAAAATAATTGCCATAGACATATCCCATATGGTTTCTGGGAAGATTGGAGCCAGTTTGATGTTGATATATACAGAGTACATACAAGCTGCCGATATATACAGGACTTCATGGCACAAACTGGAATGTAAAGGAAAGACCGCTTCTGCTGCTTAACACTTGCTTGGTTAATCATGGGTACAATTCTTCAATTCTCTTGATTTCAGGTCGCTTAACTCTAAGGGGCTTGGGCTCTAAGGTCCTTTCCAGTATATGATTTTTTTATAGTCTCTTCTTTAACTATAGGATGGCCTACTTCACCTTCCTTTTTGTCTCAGCCACCCCAAAAGATCCTTTTAAACAATACCACACGATTGCCCATCCCTCTTCCCTCCCCAGAGACCTCTTTCTCCATTCAGGGAAGGCCTGAGCCAGACAGGCCATGAGCTTAGAGAGAAAACATCTTTTTTCTGGCCATAGGGCGCACCAGTAGTCTCAAAAATGCTATTTTTCAGCTGCAGTATAGAGTAAATAGCATGAGGGCATTGAGCAAGGAGACAGGAGAAGATCTGGGCAACTGAACTTTCTTCCAAATTTGGTCTTCATTTGGGCTTTGTTAAGTGAACTTTCTTTATTCTGAGGCAAGGGTGGCCCCCTTTTGATTTTACTGCTAATGGGAAGTCAGAGGAGGAACATCCCTTTCCCAGTGCAGACCCACCACTATTCTGCACTTTAGACTGCCGAGAGTGACTTAACAAAGCAGCACAAAAACAGGCTGGCAAAGGGTGAACCCAGGTCTACCTGACTCTAAAACCAGTCCATTGACCAGTCCATCGATTAAAAATCGCTTGTCCTTAGAATGCTGGGCATTCTCATATTTATATCTCATGTATAAAAAATAATTTTCAGTGCTCTTTTGGAGAGTCTTTGTACCATTGTTTTTTCCCTTAGCATTTAGTTGGTTGACTGAGATTTGGCTCTAATCTATAAAGGATTTTTCTGAACTACTTTTACCTAGCTCACTTCTAAGGCATGGGTTTTTTTTTTTTTTTTTCATTTTTTCCCCTTTGTGTATTTTTTAAAATCTTTTTTTTTTTTAACTAGAAACTTTTTGTTCCATTTAAAATAAAACAGGGAATAAAATGAAACCTTGTAACATATGCATAGTCCAACAAAATAAACTTTCACATGGCCAAAAAAAAATACCTCCTTCTGTATCCCAAAGCCACCCCCTTTCTGGTATGGGGTGGGTTACATGCTTCCTTATTGTGATTTGTCATTATGTCAGTCAGAATTGTTTATCTTTGTAGTGTTGTGATTGTTACTTAAACTGTTCTCCTAGTTCTGCTTACTTTTCTCTGCATTAGTTCATATAAGTCCTCCCAAGTTTTCTGATTTTGTCCCTTTCATCAATTATGATCCATTAGTATGTGTTTAAATCAGAATTTTTTCAGCCATTCTCCTTTATAGTTCTTTGCCACTCCAAAAAGAGCTGCTATAAATAGTTTTACACACATGGGTCCTTTCCCCTCTTTCTTTGATCTCTTTGAGATGTAAGCCTCGTACTAGTTTTGCTGGGTCAGAGACTATTCATAGCTTAGTAATTTTGGGGGGGGCGGGGAATCATTCCAAATTAATTTCCAGAATGACGGGACTAATCCATAACTCCACTGCAATATGTCTTGCTTTCCTATAGCCCCTCAAGCATCTGCTATTTTCATTTTGTTAATATTGTCAATCTGATAGGTGACAGGCAGAGCTGCAAGGTAGCTCAACTTTGTTTTTACATTTATATTATTACATTAACTATTTATTGCATTTCTCTTAGTGAGTCAGAACATTTTTTATGATACTACACATAGTTTAGGTTTCTTCCCTTGAGAACTGCCTATTCATATACTTTGACCATTTATTAATAGAGAAATGGCTCTTGCTCCTAGACGTATTTTTCCACTATATGACCATGTAAAACCATCAGAATTGCTTCTCATAATTCTCTAGGACCGAACACATGACGACAATTATAATGATATCAATAGTGATTTTGATAAAAGCTGATACTTATATTGTTCTTATTGTGCTAAATGCTTAAAATGATTTTCTCATTTGATTCCTAACAACCTCGGGACATATTTACTATTGTTATCCTCATTTTACAGATAAAGAAATGAGGCAGAGGTTAAGTGCCCAGGGTTACATAGTTACTAAGTGTCCAAGGTTGGATTTGGACTGTCTCCTCATCCAGGCTTTTCACTTTTCACTCTATGCTACAGTGCCATCTAGCTGGGAGTAGGTGACAGTAGGAGTCCAGATGAGCCAAAATAAGCATTTTGCAAGGAATCATTTAAATCTTTTTTTTTTTTTTTTAAACATGACTAGGAGAGAACTTGCCTTTTATATAATAACCAGAAATCAAACATCTCCTCTCAGAGCAAATATAGACAGTTGCCTATAAATTTCATTTCATTGGCCCCAGTTTTCCTGCTCTTTGATGATAAAATCTGATTTGCTCTAATAGTATTGAAAACTTTTAGTGGAAGGCAAGATGAAGATCTATGCTCATTGCATGCTGGAAATTGTAGTTTAGTAACAGGAGGGGGGTGGTGTGAGAGGCTGTATCTTTAGGTTCTTACATCAGTTCATTTTCCTTTTTGGCCTTTTCCCAATTCTTATACCTCCTTTCTACCATCAACTATCTCCCTTCTCTTCCAAATCATGCTTATTTCTTCATTGCCTACGCATTATCAGATTCCATCATCATAAATGTCAAGAGTTTGTTCCCCTCCTTTTTCTCATTTAATTTTAAAATTGGTTTAATAGAGTTGGGGTGTAATATCTCAAATTCCCTATAGGTGTCACCAATTGACATCTATCTTTTAGTTTACCAGATTTGTAAGAGGTGCTGGATGTACAAAAACAGGCAGAGACAGACAGAGAAAGACAAAGAGATGGAGAAAGAGACAGAAACAGAGACAGAGAGGCACAGAGAGAGAGAGAAGAGAAGAGAGGGAGGGAAGGAAGGGAAAAGAGATAGAAGGAAGAAAAGAGGGAGGGGTGAAAAAGAAAGAAAGGAATTCCTATTCTCAAGAAGTTTATTGTACGAAAGGATGCAATATGTACATAGATTAAACAAGCTATTTTGAGAAGGGGGAGAGAACACAATGAAACGACTGAGAAGGATCAAGAGAGGCTTTATATAAGAAGTAGTACCTGTGCTGAGTTTGGCGGGAAGTTAAGGTTTCTAATAGGCAAGGGTTAAGAAGGAGTGCGTGGACGTCTTTTACTGAGGCAGGGAGACGAGAGATAGAATACCAAGTGGCAGGCCCATTAAGGTTGGAATGTAGATTATATAGAGGCATTATTTGAATAGTATATAGGTAGGTTGGAAACATTGTGAAGAACGTCCTGTGGGTTGCTGAAGGGCTTATTATGTTTTATTATAGAAGCAAGAGGCAACCACTGAAGATTACTGAGAAGGGTAAGACTTATTTTGGCCTCCATGAGGAGGTTGAAATGTAGAGATAAGAGATTGGAAACAAAGAAACAATTAGGCTATTTTAATAGTCCAGGGACAGCTAGGTGGCACCATTGTAGACAGAGCTAGGGTCTGAAGTCAAGAAAACTTCCAGGAGTTCAACTTTGGTCTCAATGTTAATAGCAGTGACCCCAGCTAAGTAACTACTGCTCATCAAGATCAGCAGCTAGTTTCCAGCATGTCTAGAAGGTGAGGGGAATCTGCAAGTTGTCAGAAAATGGGGAGAAGCAATGCCAAGCCAATGGAGAGCTGGCCTTGGGGCTAGCAGGACCCGAGTTCAAGTACCGCCTCTGCTCCAGCCTGGTTGTGAAACCCTAGGCCAGTAATGTACCCTGAGGATGTACTAGATGAGTCTCTGAGGGCTGTAGATGCCAAAGAAAGTGCTGACCTGCATTGGGACTAGGAGCTCCTTTTCCAGGAATAAAATCCACATCAGTGAATTCACAGATCCATGCCCTCTCCCCAGCAGAGAATGCCCAGGGTTTGTATTTCTGCCACTATCTAGCTAAAATCTATCTGGGTGTAGGATGGTTTCCCTTCTAGGAGGTTCAGGGACTTGAGAAACCTCCTTCTACCAGGAGAATTAAGTATTGTTCCTCTGTAAAGGGAGGATCTGATCTTGTGATAGTTGGAACAGTTGTGGTAGTTCTGGGCCCATTGAACTGCATCTTATCTGCAAGGTGGGCAACTACATGGCTCGGTGGCTAGAGTACTTTGTGAGTTCCAATCTGGCCTCTTAACACTTCCTTCCTATTTGACCCTGGGCAAGTAAGTCACTTCAGCCTGTTTGCCTCAGTTTTCTTGTTTGTAAAATGAATTAGAGAAGGAAATAGAAAACCACTCCAGTATCTTTGCCAAGAAAACTCCAAATAGGATCACAGAGAGCTGAATGTAACTAAAATGAGATGTCTTAGTATAAGAGGACTTGCCAACCCCCCGCCAGTCTTGGACATCTCACAGGGCATGGCTCAGGTAATCTGAGGGTAGCCTCGTGAGGGTGAACAAGATGGCACTGGGAAGAAGGGGGTCCCACCCTAAGGAGCCACGTGTCAGTTCCTAGGAGAGATGTGCCAGACCTAAGAGGGGAGTAGGTAACTAGAAACAAGCACCAAGATGATAAAAGGACTTGCAGTCTTTATAATAAATGGAGTCTCACACCACCCCCGGCTCTTGGCCCTCATTTCTCACAGTCTTCGCCATTCAAGTGGACAGGCAATGCTGGTCACATAAGGCCTGTTCCACTCAGGAGTTAGGGCCATGACCCCTAACATCTTAGCATGATAAAACTGGGCTACTGATTGGTTGTAAAGGATGAGGGAGGCCAGGTAATATAGTGGGAAGCACCCAGCCTCAGGAACCTCTGTCATTTACCCCCTGTATGATCAGAGGCTAGTCATTTAGCTTCCTAGGGATTCAGTTTCCTCATTTAAATAAAGATATTGAGCTAAGTGGCTTCCGAGGCCCTTTCTGGTTTTAGATCTTAGGAAGATAACAAATAGAGCATGATTCTGAGGTTGTGAATTTGAATGATGGTGGTACTCAACAAAATATGCAGATTTGTTGGGAGAACAAGAGATAAGTTCTGTTTTGGAATGTTGAGTTTGAGATATTAATGAGATCTTCTAGTAGAAATGTCTAACTGCATTATTAGAATGGACTAAAAGAGAAAGGTTTGGGTAGAATGGATCTATTTGGGAGTCATCAATGTAGAGGTATTAATTAAATCTACTGGGCAGAAATCTGTGGAGATTTGTGGCAGGTAGCAGATGGTTATCCGGCATAGGAGCCTGAAGAGACCAATAAGAGGCGCTCCAAAAGTGACCTGTCCTGGAAGCCGAGGAAAGAGAGAGGTGGGAGGTGACCTACAAGGATGTCGGGCAGAGTGACCAATGAAAAGGCTTTTGGATCCAGCACTTAGGAGATATTTGTATCTCTTGGTGCCTAGAATGGTACATCACATTTCATACCTAATAAACATATAATGAATAATATAATAAATTCTTGCTGAATGAATATGTTTAAATTTTCACAGAAGCAAAGCTTCATAGTATATAAAATGAAACTGTGTTATTTCATAAATTTTACAAGTTTGACATTCTGTGTAGTGACTTTGCCTAGAAGGAGGAATACCTGTATGTACTTGTACACAATATAGGTGGAATGTGTAGGCAGCAGTATCACTTAACATATCCATATCCCACAATATTTCAACATTGGAGAGATAGATTCCTCATTATATCACTCTGACCTAGAAAACATACACACACATACACACACACACACACACACACACACACACAACATTATCTGATGCATCCTGGGGACATTCATAAAGCATTCTGGGAAAGGACTCATGCTAGAGCATGAAAGAGCATCTTCAACATGGCTGCTGAAGTGCTTTCGTTCCTGGGAAAGGCTGGAAAGAGACTCGCAGGATGGCGACTTCAGGAATTAACATCTTTGAAGGTGATGAAGCAAACAGGCTAGATTAATCATGTGGGAGAGGCGCCCAAAGATCTGAACTGTAGGAAGTTTTAAATTTGAATTAGCTAGGCACAAGTGGAGTGCTGGTAAATTGATTCCAATCCCATTATGGGAATCCATGTATTCCTAAGTATTTTCTTTCTGACTTAAAAACATGATACTCTTTATTGGAGAGAATGTTGGGTGGGTTAAGGTATTTTTATATAGATTGTAGTTTTATCTTTTCTTAGAGTTTAATACTTTCTGACTCATCTCTAATAGAGAAGCACAAAATGACTGACTAGATGATTAGTGCAGTTAGTAGCCCCTTGCCTTAGTGGCCATAGATCTGTTAGTGTAAATGTTTTCATTACTTTGGTATAGTCACATCTGATTTTCTAAGAGAAGTCTGGTCATTTGGAAATGTTTAGATATATGTATAAAGTGCAAGCCTTTTCTTGAAGGTAGCACTTGAGTTTTCTCTTGAATATTTTGGGGTCCATTGAAAATTTTTAACATGCTTTTTTTTTTTTTTTTAAACTAAGCACTCCACCCCTTTACAAAATTCTCGATGATGCAACATCTACTTAGTAACTACTTAGAGTTTAAATAAATGGGAATCATTGTGCATTTCATCTCTTAGAATCTCTTAATGTTTCATTTCAAATTTAGTGACTATCAATTAAATCATGTGATATAGAAAACCAGTTTTTCTTAAACACAGCATTTTGGTATTGAACTCTTGCTTTTAAAATTAGTTAAATGCTTGCTAAATGTCATGTTCAGGACAAATGGATTAAAGTTAGATTGTACCTAACACTGCCATGTGCCAGGTTTTATAGCATAACATCTGTTTTTGGCTTTGAGGAGTCAAGGTCTTTGTTAACCCAGTTGAGTGTCTTCAATTTCTCACTCATTTATAATTGGTGGTATGTTGCATGCTTGTGGGGAGATGATTTTCTGTTTGAAATCCAAGCTTTGATCATTCTGTGTTGACTGTTAACTAGAGCTTTGTGTAGTAAGTACTAATGCTTGTTTTCTTTGCACCTTAATAAACTCTGTTAGAGACAAACTGGAAGTAACTGGAATGAATTAGCTATCAGACTTGCCGTAAGACAGGAAAAAATGGGGATTAAATATAAATATTTGGGGATTTCTTTCATAGGAAAAGACAAGGTTTGTTCTGAGATCAATACTGTGGTATGTAGGACAAAATTGTTGCCAGAGTAGCTTCAGCCAAAAATCTTCACTCCTTGGGGTTTCATTAGGGCTACATTCACATACAGGCTTTCTGCTACATTACAGAGGAGCACAAAATGACTGACTAGATGACTAGTTAGTAGCCTGATTGTCCCATATACAGACATGGACATGGCTGCCCTTAAGTGTAATAGACACTGTATCACCATCAAGACCCCTTGTTCTGATAAAGGGGAATTGTTTCAATTCTAAGGTGAAGAAAGGGATTACGTCTAATATTGTATATGATTTGTGTAATCCTTTTCTTGCACCACAGAAAGATTTTTCAGCTTTATGTAGCAATGCAATGTGTTCACTTGCATAAGCAGACTTGTTAAATGGAATCTGTGTAACTTTGGCATGAAGAAAAGATTTTTTTTAAAAACTTTTTATTGACAGAACCCATGCCAGGGTAATTTTTTACAGCATTATCCCTTGCACTCACTTCTGTTCCAACTTTTCCCCTCCCCTCCCTCTACCACCTCCCCCAGATGGCAAGCAGTCCTTTATATGTTAGATAGGTTACAGTATATCCTAGATACAATATATGTGTGCAGAACCGAACAGTTCTCTTGTTGCACAGGGAGAATTGGATTCAGAAAGTAGAAATAACCTGAGAAGAAAAACAGAAATGCAAGCAGTTTATATTCATTTCCCAGTGTTCTTTCTTTGGGTGTAGCTGCTTCTGTCCATCTTTGATCAATTAAAGCTCTCTTTATCGAAGAGATCCACTTCCATCAGAATACATCCTCAAACAGTATCGTTGTTGAGGTATATAATGATCTCCTGGTTCTGCTCATTTCACTCAGCATCAGTTCATGTAAGTCTCGCCAGTCCTCTCTGTATTCATCCTGCTGGTCATTCCTTATAGAACAATAATATTCCATAACGTTCATATACCACAATTTACTCAACCATTCTCCAGTTGATGGGCATCCATTCATTTTCCAGCTTCTAGCCACTACAAACAGGGCTACCACACACATTTTGGCACATGTGGGTCCCTTTCCCTTCTTTAATATCTCTTTGAGGTATAAGCCCAGTAGAGACACTGCTGGATCAAAGGGTATGCACCGTTTGATAACTTTTTGGGCATAATTCCAGATTGCTCTCCAGAATGGTTGGATTCGTTCACAACTCCACCAACAATGCATCAGTGTCCCAGTTTTCCCGCATCCCTTCCAACATTCAGCATTATCTTTCCCTGTCCTTCTAGCCAATCTGACAGGTGTGTAGTGGTATCTCAGAGTTGTCTTAATTTGCATTTCTCTGATTAATAATGATTTGGAGCATATTTTCATATGGCTAGAAATAATTTTAATTTCTTCCGTCTGAGAATTGTCTGTTCATATCAATTGGATAATGGCTTGATTGAAGAAAAGATTTTTACAGTATTTAAAGTTAGATAGCTATTCTCCCAATGCATAGGGTTTTAAAGCACAATGGGACCATGTCTTCAGACTGATTATTTACATTTTCAGTTCATTTGAACACATACACACACACCATTTTCTTTTCAGCAACCCTATGAATTAGATTGGTGTATGTAATGTTCTCCTCATCCCTAATTCTTAGATATGTTATTAGAGGAATTAGAATTAGAAAGTAGATCGCCTAATTCCTGATTTGATATTCATGTCCAGTATAGCTTTTATTTTATTTCCTTCAGTCTATCAATAGGATTTTTTGAATTCTGACTAGATTGGGAAAATTTCATCTGTAAGATACTCTTCACATTAGGGGATAGATTTTTGTAAAGCAAACCCTGTTTTTTCCTCCTCTTTCCCCATATCAGAGATGTATTGCCATGGACAAAATTTCCTGATAGATTGACTGGGAAAAAAACCTTGAACCCTTGCTGTGTCCTATCTTATAACAAGTGCCCCATAGCCTTTTTCTCTCCCTGCCTCTTACTGTCTCCTGCTCTTCCTACACAGCAGGGATTAATCCAGAGTATCTTCTAGCACCTCAGTTGAGGGCCCCACACTGCTTAACTACTTTTAGCCTTCCCTCTTTGGATCTGCTTTTTTGTAGAAGGGGGACAACTTTGTCATTTAAAATATTCAAGTTCAGTTGTGTGGTTTGGGTTGTTGTCATGTTTTATAATCTCCCGATAGATTGATTGGAAGAAAAAAAACTTGAAGGGGTTAAGGTAGTAGGCAGTCAGTTCCTACAAATCTCATACTTTTCTGTATTCCCCATCTTATCTATCCTTAGAGCACAATAAGATTGTCTAACATGTTACAGTTTGCCTAACTAGTCCCCCCATTCATGTGAGGAAGGGGGGAGAATTACTTTGAGCAATAATTTTTAATAGAATTTTCAATAATATTTTATTTTTTCCAATTATATGTAAAGACAGTTTTAACATTCATTTTTAATAAAATTTTGAGTTCCAAAAATATATAGTAGGCAGTCTCTGCTGTGCCCTATGTTATAATGCATTCCCCATAGCCTTTTTCCCTCCCTGCCTCTTACTGTGTCTTTTCCTGCTCCTCCCACACAGCAGGTGTTAATCCAGAGTGTCTTCCAGCACCTAAGTTGAGGGCCCCACACTGCTTGACTACTTCTAGCTTTCCCTCTTTGGGTCTGCTTCTTTGTAGAAGGGAGACAACTTTGTCATTTAAGATACTCAAGTAGGGTTGTGTGGTTTAGGTTGTTGTCGTGTTTTATAATCTCTCAACAGATTGATTGAGAAAAAAAACTTGGAGGGGTTAAGGTAGTAGGCAGTCAATTCCTACAAATCTCATACTTTCTGTATTCATCTGCTTCTTTGTAGAAGGGGAACAACTTTGTAATTTAAAATACTCAAGTAGGGTTGTGTGGTTTGGGTTGTTGTCATGTTTTGTGTGATTTGGGTTGTTATCATGTTTTCTTTGATTTGGGTTGTTGTCATGTTTTATGTGTATTCAGAAAGGGACCTCTCAGGTTTTTGGCACTAAAACATAAAAGTCATTGATACCAGTTTTCATTGAACTTAAAATGTGCTTAGTTTCTAGACTCAAATGGGTTTTTGCTATCCATGATAGTCTATAGGCCCAGTCAAGTGGTTTGAAAACTTTCAGAGGCCCAGAGCCTTTTGTGTTCCCAGCACCATGACAACAAGTAGCCAGGCGCCCAGAAAACATTCAGTGATGATGGCATAGTCAACTTCTAGAATGTTCAGGAGAGCATAAAAACAGTGGGAATCCCCCAGGAAGGGCCAGAGTGTTGGGGATGTTGCTCGAAGAGGTAGGTCTTTGAAGGGGGGGTGGTGGAGGGAAGTTAAGGGAAGGGGCATTCAGATAGCAACTCTAATGTTCCCTGGCACTATGCCAAGTACCTTATCTCCTTTGATCCTCACAACTCTGGCAGGTAGGTGCCTGTTCTACTTTACAGTTGGGGGAATTGAAGCAGATAGTTCACACACCTAGGAAGTTTCTGAGGCTGGATTTGAACTTCCCTCCTAGTCTTTCTCTCCTTCCCTCCCCCAATTGCCCTGAAGTCAAGATTTTAGATGGAAAAGCTCTGGTGGGACATTTCTGGTTGAGGGGCGAGGGTAGGGACCATGAGATAGAAAGTTTAGCCTTTATTTGTGAAGACTAGTTAAGGAGGTTGGCTTGACCAAAACTTGAGATTCATGGAGGAAAGTAGTGAGAAATAAAGTTGAATTGAGGCAATAGAATGCCAACAGAGGTCACACTAGTATGGGCTTTGATATTCTGGGCTCTTAGGTCTTTTTCAGTAATTGTTGATAGCTTTAAATGCTCTTAAAGCCACAGTAGAAATTTGTTTTCCTTTCTTGGCTTAAGAGGCTTATTTTAGCAGTATCACCTTATTTTGACATTGCTTTCTTTGCTAAGCTTTAGTGGTTTCTGTGCTATATGTCATCTAAGTATCTTCCTGCCTTGAGGCCCTACACAACATCTCCAGTCTTGCTTCTCGATGTTCCCCAATATGTAGCCTCAGTGTGGGTCAAATCAGTCCCCCTTCTCTCCCCTTCCTCAACTCCCAGTTCTTGCCCTTTTGTTCAGACTAGATCTCTCACTTGGGGTCTTTTCCTCCACTTCAATCCTTATCCAAAATCCTGACCTTTTCTTCAAAACTCACCTTCCTTGAAGCTTCCCCTCCCTGTTCCCTTTGGAGTGCCGCACCATTTAACACTTGTGTGATTTTTTTTGTCTGTTTCATGTGTTTCAGACTTCCCTCCCTGACTAGGTTGTTGTGAGGAAGCATCATGAGGGTTCAGATCGTGGCTTATACAACTTCCATATTCACTCTCTACCCCAGGACAGTTCTTCAGAAGTTACTTGTGATTTATATTGTTCTCTCGGGCAAAAGTTAGTGAGTAGTCAGTTCCAGAGGACTGAATTCTATTTCTGAGCGATTCTGGTAGCTGTCAATTGGTCACAAATAAGGGGAAAAAATTGCTTTAAAGAACAGTGCATAGAAGTATCACTAGTCCTTAAATAGAAATTTTCTGCTTGCATACTGTTTTAAGAGTTCCAGTAGTAGTACAATTATTTTTAAGAGTCAAATCATTGATCTTTGGCCATATTTAACCATGTTTACTCATGTCAACCTATGATTAGGATTATTATGTCTTGAAAAATGAAACAATTAGAAAATTGGAGTGTCCTAGAAAAAAATTAAAGGTAAATATTGAAATTAGTCAAGGTAAAGTTTTTTTTTTTTTTACACTAATGAACAAATCTGGAATGCTTTTTTTCATACCAGTTATTTCAGCTTTTTGTGTTGTTTCATAATTAGATAAGGGTGGTTAAGGACTAAAGCAGTGAAATTCATGGTGCTGTTACCTTGTTAACTTTCTTTTATTTTTGTTTTCCCTGCTCTCTGCCTTGGTCCTCATCTTCACCTACAGGTGTATTTTATTGTCGGCTTCCAAAGATTACTAACTTTTATCTATAACTTTAAAATTGAACTACCTTGGCTATCCTGCTGTTCCTATTTGCTGCTTCCATTATTGCCTTCTTCAGAGAACACCCAAAGAATAACAAAAGACAAACACCATTTTTAAGTCTTTTCACAATGAAACTTAAGCTAAATGTGCTTACAATAATTTTATTCCCTATCCACTTGCTAATATACATATATAGTGCCCTTATATTTATTCCGTGGTATTTTTTTACCAATGCCAAGAAGAAAAACACTATGGCAAAACGAATAAAAGCTAAACCCACCTCAAACAAGCCTGGGAGTCCATATCGAGCTGTCACCCACTTCGCCTCACTTGCCGTGATTGACATCCCTGGAGCAGACACCCTGGACAAACTGTTCGATCATGCTGTGACTAAATTTGGGAAAAAGGACTGCCTTGGGACCAGGGAGCTGTTAAGTGAAGAAAATGAAATGCAACCAAATGGAAAAGTCTTTAAAAAGGTAAATTCCTATTTTGTGTTTATAAAAGATGCATTTCCTTACCTTTAAGCTTGCTGCTATTTTGTTACAGAACTTTGTTCCTCCTCCCTTTTTAGAAATGGTAGTAGTGTTTATATTTTAACTGGAGAGTGATTTTTTAAAAAATATTTCTCACTTTGAATTGTTTTTATTTTGCTTGCCTGAATGAGTGTGCCAACAGTGTGAATGAGATGCAATCACTTTCCCAATAACATTGCTACTTCTACTACTTGCCTGCTCTCCCTAGTTAAGGGATGTACAAGGATGCTATGTGTGTGTATGCAATTCGTGGTATTATTATCAATGCAGTATAGTAGGAAAGAAAAATTAGTAAAATACTTCATTAGGAAATATTTCACATGGATAATACAACTCTATATGTTTTTTGCCCTTAATTTTTGCTTCAACAGTTAATCCTAGGAAACTATAAATGGATGAACTATGTCGAAGTGAACCAGAGAGTGAATAATTTTGGCAACGGACTTACCACATTAGGCCTGAAACCAAAGAGCACAATTGCCATCTTCTGCGAGACCAGGGCAGAATGGATGATTGCAGCACAGACCTGCTTTAAGTATAACTTCCCTCGTGAGTGTTTTGGCCTCTTTTTGAAAATTATTAATTCTATTAAAATCACACCAGTTTAACAGCATTAAATTGTTGGTTAAAGAATCCATGAATTTCCTAGAAATCCCTTAAGACTAAAGTCTGTCCTCAATTGGCTTAGAACCTTTACCTGAATTCCTTTTACCAAGTTGTAATTAGAACAGTTGTTTCATTTTGTTAAGTACTCTGGATAATTTTCTACAGTGCCTGGCATAAAGGAAGCACTAATTGATTCTGGATTTCATTTGAATCTTTCAGAAGACTTCAATTCATTCAACTGTTCGTCATGTATTTGGTAGGAAGTTTGAAAAAAATGTTATGATGCCTAAATATCTTTCTGCGATGCATATAAGAAATAAAATGATTCTCTAGTGATCACTAGTTTATATTACAGAGAAATCATGATCCCTAAACTGTTAGGTATTTCTAAACCTGCCATGGAGTTGACTCCTGAGCAAGATAACCCCACTAAGTTAGTACAGTCTTTCCTTCCATCTTCAGCCTTTACACAGATCCTCCTCTGGGCAGAAAATGGACTCCTTTTTGACTTGACTCTACCTTTTAGAATCCCTGGCTTGCCTCAAAACTCAATTGGTGTCTCTTTCAGAAGACCTCTCCTGGCCTCCCCACTGCCAGTCCTTAGCACAAGTTGATTTCCTTCCCCAATCCCATTTTGTCCTCCTCCTGCTGCTAGAATACACATCAGTCTGGTCATTCTTGACTCCTCCCGGGTGACCTTAAAAAGCTTAATGGTATCCTGCATTTTTGCAATTCCTTGCCTCATTCCAAGCCTTTACTAGCACTGCCTTTCAACCTTTTGAATCCCAGTTCTTCCTTTTAAAGCCTCCACATGACTGCTACTTTTCAAAAGCTGTTTGTTGATTAAAGTCTTTTCACAGTATTCTGATTGTTGTTTATTTCCCCCCTGCGTTTATCCATCAGTTGTAACTCTATATGCAACTCTTGGCAAAGAGGCTGTAATACATGGATTGAATGAATCTGAAGCATCCTATCTGATTACTAGTGTTGAACTTCTAGAAAGTAAACTTAAGGTAAGTGGGAAATCTCCTTATTCTTTCCCAGTGTTTATTCTGGGTAATAATATTTGCCTCCACAGAAGCCTTCTGATCAATCCTGTATTCTCAAAAGGCTATGCCAGCGACCCCAAATGCCTGTAGGAAAGGCTTTAATGTTGGGGTCCACTCTGGACTAGCCTGGCTAGAGACATCACCAGGGTGGCCACACACTGAAGTTTTTATTGCCAGCAATTCTTGAAGATCATCAGTTGTAAGTCATAGGGGCTGTGATTTGTGGTATCGAAGGAAAGCAGCCACACCATCAAAATCATAGTATAAGAATTATCTAATGTTATATAGTGTTTAATTTTTAATGTCTAATTCATACGATCAAATACAGATTTAGAGCTAGGAAGGAGAGCGTCTGGTCTAACCACCTCATTCAACAGGTAAGAACATGGAGGCTCAAAGTGAATAACTTGTGCAGGATCATAAAAGTAACGACTAACGGGTTTTTTAATAATGTGCAAGCACCTTACATGCCTTATCATTTTGTCATCCCCATTTTCCAAATGGGAAAACTGAGGTTCATAGACATTAAGTTAGATTTTAATCCTTTATATGCTTTCTCATTTTTATTCCTGTTTTACAGATGGGGAAACTGAGGTTCATAGAGGTTTAAGAGACCTGTTGAGGGTTACTGGGTTAGTAAATGTCTGAGACAAAATTTTGACTTGTACCTAAAGTAATTGCTAGTTTCTTTCCATTTCATAGACCGCACTTGTAGACATCAATTGTGTTCGGCATATCATCTACGTGGACAATAAAATGATTGATAAGTCGGAATATCCTAAAGGCTTTGAGATCCACAGTATGCACTCAGTGGAAGACTTGGGATCCAAGCCGGAAAATCGTAAGTAAATCAAGTTAATGGGACTTATCACAGCCTATGATTTGTACAAAACACACAGAAAGTGGTACAAAATACGTAGAAAGTGGTCTGATGTTAAACTGGCAACTGGATTTTTCCCCTTCCTTTTAGTATTTATTAGTTATTTAACTTTCTTTTTAAAATTATATTTTGAATTCTCTCCTTTTCTCCCACTCCCCTACCCCCTGAGAAGGCAAATAATGTAAAACATTTCCAGATCAGCTATATTGCAGAATAAGAAAAATAAACTAAGAAAATTATACTTCAGCCCATACTTAGTCCCTCAGTTCTCTATCTGGAGGTGGAGACCATTTTTCATCATGGGTCCTTGAAATTGTCTCTGATTAATGTAACACAAGACTCTGTTGGAATAATTCTTGTCTTTTTTTTCCAAAAAGTAACTGCCCTTTCCTTAAAGGAAGAAAAAACTTAAAAAAGACTTGAAAAGGAAGAAAAAACCAGTTTCTGACTTTAGAACAAAAGCTTATGAGCTTTTGTTTCCTTGAGTGCCCATTCTTTATGCAGCAAAGATGAAAATTACTTCTTCCATGCCCATTACCCATTTGGCAAAGTAATCCCTAAGCAACCCCACACCCCGCCTATGCTTGATAAGTCACCTATTCATTATTGATTTTTGTTAACTAACTTCAAGTAACAATATTGCTTTTTTTCTCTTTTACCTTATCAGCATCCAGAGTTTTATGTTACCTCTTTTTCCTGATGCATCCTCCTTTCTAATAAGGAAAAAATAAAATCTCCACCAAACTGGAGGGTCTGGCCAATTTAACAGTGGGGATTTTCCGAAGGCCTGGGAATAAGGGTCCAATTTCATGCCAGGACTTGTTCTACTAATTTGAAACAAGTTCACAGAACTGAACCACTCTTGCCTTTTTAGCTCTGCTTATAAGAAGATTAGAGGGTTTTTAGTTTTTTCTCCCTTATGATAGAAAACACCAAAAGATTTAAAAGTAAATCATGGGTTAACATAGGATACGTATTATTTGCATCTAGTTAGATTTCAGCTAGCCTTCTGCAATGCCATCTCATTTGATCTTGTATCACCCAGGATCAAATACGACAAGTCAAAACTCTCCCCACCACGAGTCCTTTCAACACTTGAAGGCGGTTCTCACCACTGGTCATTCAGCCGGTTCCAAAGCCACTCGCATATAGCCCACATCTCTCCATCTCACTGAAATCTAGATGTATGGCATGCACTGCATCTCCTTAATCTGCAAGTTAAATAAATGATGCCAACCAAAAAAGAAGGGAATTGATCTTGTCTCAGTGAAGCCTTGCTGGCTTTCTTCCTTTTCTACATTGTCATTTTCCCTTTGTAATACCTTCTAGAATTTTGCCAGGTATAGAAGCGCTGAGCTCATGGGACAGAAGGAATTGTTTTAGGAAATGAGGGCACTTTCTCTTCCCCATTCCTAGGGAATGGCACCTCTGGTGCCTCAAAACTTTTCAACAACCAAAAAACCCACAGAAAATAGCTCAGCATTCACATCTCTGAACCCACAATGTAGGTTTTCTAAGGCCTAGTAACTTGAAGTCATTGAGAGCAGCTAAGGTTTCTCTCATCTTCTCACATCCAGGTTTTTACATGCCAGTTAAGGATTTTTTTTTGTCTTATGCTTTTTAACCTAAAGATCTTTCTCCCTGGAAGAAAAAAAAAAACTTGAATAGTTGGGCATTCTTTGTTTTCATTCACCATCTACCCCCAAGGAGCTCACTGTTTCCAACCCATCCCCCCTGATTTTTACTCACCTATTTTTTGCTCCCTTAAATCTCTTGAAACTCCTTGAGTGAATAGGTCATGGTACTAGTTTTACTGAACCCCTTGTCACTTTTTGGCACTTGATCTCTCTAGACTCTTTGTCTCTGTCTCTCTCTCCCTTCCCTTTCTTTCCCTTCTCTCTCCTCTTTTCTTTAATCTTCTCTTCTTGTCTCTTCCCTTCCTTTCTCTTCTTGTCTCTTCTCTTTCTGTTTCTCCCCTCCTCTCTTCTGCTCTTTTCTTGTCTTCTTTTTTCTTTCCTTCTCCCTTCTGATCTTTTTTCTCTCCTCTCCTTTTCTTTTTCTGTATTTCTCACTCCTCTCTTCTGCTCCTCTCCTGCTTAAAGTCTTTTCCCTTCTCTCCTTTTTTTCTTTTTCTTCTTTTCTTTTCTCTCTTTGTATCTCTCCTATTCTCTTCTGTAATTTTCTCTACTATTTTCTGTTTTATGCTCTTCTGATCTTTTATTTTCTTTCTCCTTTTCTCTTCTCTTTCTGTTTCTCCCCTTCTCTCTTCTGATCTTTTCTCTCCTTTTCTGTTCTATTTTTTTCCCTTCTGTTCTCTTCAGTTCTCTGTGTCTCTTTCCTGATCTTTTTTCTCCTCTCCTTTCTCTTCTTCTGATTTTTTTCTTTTCTTTCTTCTGATCTCTTTGTGCCTTTCCCCTCCTGTCTTCTGCTTTCTTCCTTTTCTCTCTTCTCTTCTCTTTTTTCTTTGTCTCTCATTCCTCTTTTCTGCTCTTTTCTTGTCTTTTCCCTTCTCCTTTTCTCTTCTTTTTTATTTCCTTCTTTTCTCTGTCTCTCTTCTTTTCTACACTCTTTTACTGCTTTTTTTGTCTTTTCTCTTCTCTTCCCTTCTCTCTTTGTATCTCTCCTGTTCTCTCTTCTGCTCTTTTCTTTTCTGTTCACTTCTTCTGATCTTTTATTCTTTTTCCATTTCTTTTGTTCTCTTCTGTGTTTCTCCCCTCCTCTCTCTTGCTCTCTTCTTTTCTCTCCTCTTTTTTTATACTCTTCTGTTCTGTCACTTGCTCCTCTCTTCTGCTCTTTTCTTGACTTTTTCTTCTCTCCTTTTCTTTTTACTTCCCTTTTCTCTTGTCTCTTGCTCCTCTCCTGCACTTTTCTTGTCATTTCTTTTTTCTTCCCTATGTCTCTCTTTTACTCTCTTCTCTTCTTTTCTTATATTGCCTCTTCTATTTTTCTTTGTCTCTTTCCCTCCTCTCTTTTGAGCTTTAATTTTCTCTTTCTTCCTGTTCTCTTCTCTCTTTGTGTCTCTTTTTTCTTTTGTTCTCTTCAGTTCTATATTCTCTTTGTGTGGCTTTTCCCTTTCCTCTTCTGATCTTTTCTTCTCCTTTTCTTTTCTGTTGTCTTTTCATTTGTTCTATTCTTCTGATCTTTTTTTCTCTTTCTCCTTTTCTCTTTTTTCATTTCTTCTATTCTGTTCTCCTCTTTTCTTTTTTCTTTCCTCTTTTCTCCTCTTTTTTTCAGTTCTCTTCTCTTTGTGTGTCTCTCCCTTCCCTCTTCTGATCTTTTCTCTTATCTTCTCTTTGTGTCTCTCTGCTCTTCTGTTCTGTTCTGTTCTCTCCTGATATTTTCTCTTTCTCTTCTCCTCTCTTCTATTCTTTTCTGGTCTATTCTGCTGATTTTTTTCTTTTTTCTTTTGTTCTCTCTGTGTGGCTCTATCCTCCCCTCTTCTGATCTTTTCTTTTCTCTTTTTTCTTCTTTTCTATTGTCTTCTCTTCTTTTCTATTCTTCTGATCTTTTTTTCTTTTCTCTCTTTTTCGTTTTCTTCTTGTTTATTCTGTTCTCTCTTTCTGTGTCTCTCCCCTCCTGTTCTGTTTTCTTTTCTTCTGATCTTTTCTCTTTCTCCTTTTCTCTTTTCTTTTTTCTTCTGTTTTCTTCCGTTCTCTTTTTATGTCCTTTTCCCTCTTCTCTCCTTTTCTCTTCTGTTCTATTTTTCTGATCTTTTTTTCTTTTCTTTCTCCTTTTCTCCTCTCTTTTTCTGTTCTTTTCAATTCGCTCCTCTCTTTCTGTGTTTTTCCCCTTCTCTCTTCTGATCTTTTCTTTCCTCTCCCTTTCTTTTCTCTTCTCTTGTCGTCTTTTCTGTTTTATTCTATTCTTCTGATCTTTTCTTTCGTTCTCTTCAGTTCTCTTCTCTTTGTGTCTCTCCCCTTCCCTCTTGTGACCTTTTCTTTTCTCTCCTTTTTTCTTTTCTGTTATCTTTGCTTCTTCTATTCTTCTGATCTTTTTTTTTTCTTATTTCTTCTGTTCTTTTTTTGTGTCTTTCCACCCCTCTCTTCTGTTCTCCTCTCAGCTTCTGATCTTTTCTCTTTCTCCTTTTCTGTTCTGTTCTATTCTTTTGATCTTTTTTTCTTTTCTATTTTCTTTTCAGGTTCTCTTTTTGTGTCTCTCCCTTACTCTATTCTGATCTTTTCTCTTTTTCCTGTGTTTCCTCCCTCCTCTTTTCTGTACTCTTCTCTTCTGTTCTTTTCAATTTTCTCTTCTTTTCTGTGTTTCTCCCCTTTCCTCTTCTCTTCTTTTTCTTTCTCCTTTTCTGTTCTGTTCTGTTCTGTTCTATTCTTTTGATCTTTTTTTCTTTTCTGTTGTCTTTTCATTTGTTCTATTCTTCTGTTCTTTTTTTCTTTTCTCTTTTCTTTGTTTCTCTCCTCTTCCCTCTTCTGATCTCTTCTTCACTTTTTTCTGTTCTATTCTTCTGATCTTTTTCTTAGTTCTCTACCTCCTTTTCTATTCTATATTCTTTTCTCCTGTTTTCAATTCTCCTTAATGTCTCTCCCCTTACCTCTTCTGATCTTTTCTTTCCCTTCTCTTTTCTGTTTTATTCTATTCTTCTGATCTTTTTTTCTTTTCTCTTTCTCCTTTTCTTTTTTCTTCTGTTCTCTTCTCATTTTTCTGTGTCTCTCCTCTCTTCTTCTGATCTTTTCTCTTTTTCCTGTGTTTCCTCCCTCCTCTTTTCTGTACTCTTCTCTTCTTTTTCTTTTCTCTTTCTCCTTTTCTGTTCTGTTCTATTCTTCTGTTCTTTTTTTGTGTCTTTCCACCCCTCTCTTCTGTTCTCCTCTCAGCTTCTGATCTTTTCTCTTTCTCCTTTTCTGTTCTGTTCTATTCTTTTGATCTTTTTTTCTTTTCTTCATGTTTCTTCTGTTCTCTTCTTTTTGTGTCTCTCCCTCTCCTTTGATCTTTCTCTTCTCTTTTTCTGTCTCTTCATTCCTCTAGAAATCTTTTATCCTTCTCTTCTTCTTTTTTGTTCTATTCTTCTGTTCTTTTTTTCTTTTTTCTCCTGTTCTCTTCAGTTCTCTTCTCTTTGTCTCTCCCTTTCTCTCCTCTCTGTTCTCTTCTCTTTTCTTCCTTTTTTCTTCTCTACTTTTCTGTTGTCTTCTTTTCTACTCTTCTTGTGTCTCTTTCCTCCTCTCCTCTGATCTTTTCTCTCTCCTTTTCTTTACTTTCTGTTCATCTCTCTTCTCTCCTTCTGTGTCTCTTCTCTAGTTTCTAAACTTTTCTATTCTTCTTCTCCTTTTCTCTTCTGTTGTTTTCTACTCTTCTTCCCTCCTCTTTTCCGTTTTTATTCTTCTGATCTTTTCTCTTTTCTTCTTTTCTGTTTTGTTATATTCTTCTCAGGTTCTCTTTTTGTGTCTCTCCCTTACTCTATTCTGATCTTTTCTCTTTCTCCTTTTCTTTTCTCTCCTTTTCTCGTCTCTTTTACTTTCTCTTTTCTTCTTTTCTGTTGTCTTCTCTTAGAAACTTGTTTTATTTTTCAGATTTTTTTTCTCCCTTCTCTTCTCATTTCTTCTGTTCTGTTCTCTAATCTTTTTTCTGTGTTTTTCCCCTCCTCTTTTTTGTTCTCTTCTTTGGATCTTTTCTATACTATTCTTCTGATATTTTTTCTTTTTTCTTTTCTTCATGTTTCTTCTGTTCTCTTCTTTTTGTGTCTCTCCCTCTCCTTTGATCTTTCTCTTCTCTTTTTCTGTCTCTTCATTCCTCTAGAAATCTTTTATCCTTCTCTTCTTCTTTTTTGTTCTATTCTTCTGTTCTGTTGTATTTTGCTGATCTTTTCTTCTGTTTTTTTCTCTCTGTGTGTGCTCTCCCCTCACCTCTTTTGTCCTTTCCTTTTCTCTCCTCTTCCTCTCCTGTTTTTCTTGTTCTGTTCTATTCTTCTGCTCATTTTTGCTTTTCTCATTTTCTGTTCTCTTTGTGTCTCTCCCCTCTTCTGTTTTCTTTTTTTCTTCTGATCGTTTCTCTTTCTTTTCTTCAATTCTCTTCTCTCTTTCTGTGTTTCTCCCCTTCCCTCTTCTGATCTTTTCTTTTCTCTTTTCTGTTCTATTCTTCTGATCTTTTTTCTTTTTCCTTTTCTTCATTTCTCTTTTCTCTGTGTCTCTCCCTTTCCCACTTTTGATCTTTTTTCTTTTTTTCCCTCTCCTTTTCTCTTTTCTTTTTTTCTTTGTTTATTGCTCCTCTCTTCTTTCTTTGTCTTTTCTCTCTTTGTTTCTCTCCTACTCCGTCTTTTCTCTTTATGTTACTCTCCTACCCTCTTCTTTTCTGTTGTCTTCTTTTCTACTCTTCTTGTGTCTCTTTCCTCCTCTCCTCTGATCTTTTCTCTCTCCTTTTCTTTACTTTCTGTTCATCTCTCTTCTCTCCTTCTGTGTCTCTTCTCTAGTTTCTAAACTTTTCTATTCTTCTTCTCCTTTTCTCTTCTGTTGTTTTCTACTCTTCTTCCCTCCTCTTTTCCGTTTTTATTCTTCTGATCTTTTTCTTAGTTCTCTTTCTCCTTTTCTCAGAAATTTTCTTCTGTTCTCTTTTCTCTTTTCTGTGTGTCTCTCCTCTCCCCTCTTCTGATCTTTTCTTTACTCTCCCTTTGTTTTCTCTTGTCTCTTTTCTCTACTTTTTTCTCTACTCTTTTTTTCTACTACTGTGTCTCTCACTTCTCTCTTCTGTGCCTCTCGTGTTTCTCCCCTCTTCCGTTCTTCTATTGTGCTGATCTTTTAAATTTTCTTTCTCCTTTTCTCTTCGCATTCTTTGTCTCTCCCCTCATCTCTTCTGATCTTTTTTCTTTTCTCTTTTCTGTGTCTCTCTCCTCCTCTTCTTTCTTTTCTGTTCTCTTCTATTTTGATTTCTATATTCTCTATATATTTCTATATTCTCTTTCTGCTCTCTTCTTGTCTTTTCTCTTTGTGTTCCTCTCGTCCTCTTCTCTTTTCTGTTCTCTTCTAATTTGATCTTTTTTCATTTCTTTCTCCTTTTCTCTCCTCTTTTTTTCTCCTTTTGTTCTCTTCAGTTCTCTTTCTATATCTCTCTCCCTATCCCTTTTCTTCCTTTCTATTGTAATCTCTTCTTTTCTGTTCCCTTCTATTCTATTATTCTGTTCTTTTCTTCTGATTTTTTATTTTCTTTTCTCCATATTCCTCCATTTCTCTTCTCTTTTCTTCTATTTTGTTCTGTTCTATTCTTTGTTCTCTTCAGTTCTCTTCTCTTTGTGTGTCTCTCTTCCCTCTTCTGATCTTTTCTCTCCTCTCCTTTTCTCTGTTGTCTTCTCTTCTATCTTTTTTCTTCTCATTTCTTCTGTTCTTTTTTTTGTGTCTCTCCATTATTCTCTCCTGATCTTTCCTTTTTCTCTCTCTCCTTTTCTCTTCTCTTTTGTGACATTTATTTTCTTCTTTTCTCTTCTATTCTGATCTTTTTTCTTCTCATTTCTTCTGTTCTCTTCTCTCTCTGTGGCTCTCTCCTCCCCTCTTCTGATCTTTTCTTTCTTCTTTTGTGTTGTCCTCTTCTTCTGTTTTCTTCTCTTTTTGTATGTCTTCTCTCTTCTTCTGTTTTCTTCAATTCTCTTATCTCTCTGTGGCTCTTCCCTCTCCTCTAATCTTTTCTTTTCTCTTGTCTCCATTTCTCTTTTCTTCTGTTCTATCGAATTTGTCTCTTTCCTCCTCTCTTCTGATCTTTTCTTTTTTCCTCTCCTCCCCTTTTCTCTTTTCTTGTCTCTTCTTCTGTTCTTTTTTCTTCTTTGTCTCTCCCCTCTTCTCTTCTCTTTTTTTCTTTATCTGTTGCTCCTCTCTTCTGCTCTTTTTTTGTCTTTTTCGCTAGTTGTCTCTCTCCTACTTGATTCTCTTAAAATTTGTTACATTTACTCTTTCTGTGTCTTTCCCCTCCCCTCTTCTGACTTTTCCTGTTATCTTCTTCTATCTCCATTTCTTTTCTCGTTTCTTCTGTTCTGTTCTGTGTCTCTCTCCTCTTTTCTTATATCTTGCTCCTCTCTTCTGCTCTTTTGTTGTCTTTTCTCTTCTCTCCTTTTCTTTTCTCTTGTCTTTACTTCCCTTCTCTTCTCTCTTTATGTCTCCTATTCTCTTTTCTGTTAAGTCTTAAATTCTTTTATTTTCTATTCTCTTGTTTCTATGTCTCTTTCCTCCTCTCTTTTGATCTTTTCTTAATGTCTCACTTCTCTCCTGCTCTTTTCTCTTCTCTTCCTTCCCTTGTTTTGATATGTCTCTACTCTCCTTTTTTCTGTTCTATTCTTCTAATTGTCTTTCTTTTTCTAATCTTCTCTTCTATTGTATTCAATTCTCTTCTCTCTTTCTGGTCCCTTCCCTCTGCCTTTCAGATCTTTTCTTTTTTCTACTCTCCTTTTCTTTTGTTGTCTTTGTTCTCTAGAATCTATTGTAGTCTTCTGATCTTTTTTCTTTTCTCCTTTTTCTTCTCTTCTGTTCTGTTCTTTCATTCATCTTTTGTGTTTCTCCTTCCCTGTCTTCTGCATTCTTCTATTTTCTTTTCTCTTTTTTTGTCTCTTGCTCCTCTCTTCTGCTCTTTTCTTGCCTTTTCCCTTCTCTTTTTTCTTGCCTTCTTTTCTGTCTCCTACATTCTTCTCTTCTGTTCTTTTTTCTGTACTCTATGTTCTAGTCTTTTTTTCTTGTCTCCTTCTGTTTTCTATTCTTCTGATCATTCTTCTCCATTTCTCTTCTCTTCTTGTTTCTTCTGTTTTGTTCTTTCTTTGTCTCTCTTCCCTTCTCTCCTTTGCTGTCTTCTTTTCTCTTCTTTTCATCTATTTTCTTGTGTTCTGTCTGCTTTGTCTCTCACTCTTCTGATCTTTTCTTGTCTTTTCTCTCCTTTTCTTTTCTCAAATCCCTTTACTTCCCTTCTCTTCTCTTAATTCTTTTCTCTTCTACTCTCTTCTCTTAATTTTGTCTCTCTTCTGATCTTTTCTTTTTACTCTATTTCTGTGTCTCTCTCCCCTTCTCAGAATCTTTTTTTCTCTTCCTCCTTTTCTGTTATCTTCAGTTCTCTTCTCTTTGTGTATCTCTCTCCTCTCCTTTTTTCTTCACTTTTCTTCTTTTCTGTTGTCTTCTATTTTATTTTTCTGATCTTTTTTCTTTCTCCTTTTCCCTTCTGCTTTCTTCAATCATATTCTCTTTATTCTCTTTCTGTCTCTTTCCCCTCCTCTCTTCTGTCCTTAAATTCTTTTTTCTTTCTTCTCATTTCTTCTGTTCTCTTCTTTTTTCTGTCTCTCCCCTCTCTTTTACTTGAAACTTCTTATCTTTTTTATCCTCTTTTTCTCTTCTAATCTTTAGTTCTCTTCTCTCTTTGTCTCTCACTCTTCTGCCTTTTTCTTGTCATTTCTCTTCTCTACTTTTCTTTTTAAAAGTTCTCTTTTCTTCCCTTCTCTCTTTGTCTCTATCTTCCTCTCTTCTCTAAATTTTATCTTTTCTTCTAACTTCTGTTCTCCTCTCTTTTTCTGTTTGTCCCCCTTAGTTTTCTACTATTTTTTTTGTCTTTTCCCTTCTCTCCTTTTCTCTGTTCTTTTCTCCCTTCTTTTTGTTTATGTCTCTCTCCTCTCATTTCTTTTCGTTCTTTACTTTTATCTATTCTTTTGTACTATTCTATATTGTCTATTTTTTCTTGCTTTTCTCTTAGACCACTTTTCTATTCTTCTGTTTTTTTCCTATTCTTTCTCCTTTTCTCTTCTGTTCTCTTTAATTTTCTTCTCTCAGAATTTGTCTCTCTCCTCTGCTGCTCTTTTGTTTTCCCTTCTCTTCTCTTTTCTCCTTTCACTTCTCTTTTCTCCCTTATCCCTCCTTCCATCTCTCCCCTTCTCTCTTCTCTTCTGATTTTTTCTTTTTCCTTTTCTCTTATGTTGTCTTCTCTTGTCTTTTTCCCTCCTCTCTTCATTTTTCTTCTCTCTGTCTTTTCTGTTCTATTCTTTTGATCTTTTTTCATTTCCTTTTATCTTTTCTGTTCTCTTCTTTTGATCTTTTTTCATTTCCTTTTATTTTTTCTGTTCTCTTCTCTTTTGATCATTTTTTATTTCTTTCTCCTTTTCTCTCCTTTTTTATCTTTTTCTTCAATTCTCTTCTCTCTTTGTTTCTCTCCCCTCCCCCGCCCCCGCCCTTCTGATCTTTTCTTGATTCTTTTTTCTTTTCTCATATATTCCTTTCTATTCTATTTTCTTTTTTCTGTTTTATTCTATTCTTTTGTTCTATTCTTTTCTTCTGATCTTTTATTTCTTTCTCCATTTTTCTTCTCATTTCTTCTATTCTATTCTTTCTGTGTCTCTCCCCTCCTCTCTTTAATCTCTTTTTTGTCTCATTACTCTCTCTTGCTCTTTTCTTGTCTTTTCTCTTTACTTCCCTTCTCTTCTTTTTTTTATTTTTCTCTCCTACTCTCTTCTATTCTTCATTCCTATAAAATCTTTTCTTCTATTTTCCCTTTTTCTTTTCTCTCTCCTCCTCTCTTCTCTCTTTATATCTCTTTCCTATTTTTCTCCTCTCTTCTCTCTTTATATCTCTTTCCTACTTTTCTGAAGTCTTTTTTTTTCCTTTTCTCTTTCTAAAAATCTCTCCCCTCCCCTCTATGATCTTTTCTTTTTACTTCTCTCCTTCTACTCTCCTCATCTTTTCTTTTAGAATTTTCTTCTCTTCTTTTTTTTTCTGTCTCTCCCCTCCTATCCTGATCTTTACTTTTCTTTTCTTCCATTCCCTTCTCTATTTCTGTGTCTCTCCTCTCTTCTGCTCTTTCTCTTTTCTTCCCTTCTCAGAGTGCTCTTTCTTCTACTCTGTTCTATTCTTATGATCTTTTTCCTTTTCTCTTTTTGTGTCTCTCTCCTACTCCCTTCTGCTTTTTTCCTTTTCTCTTTCGTCTTTTCCTCGTCAATTATTTGTTATCTTTTCTCATTTCTATGTCTCTTGCTCCTCTTTCTGCTCTTTTCTATTCTCTCCTTTTCTCTTCTCTTTACTTCTGTCTCTTTTCTACTCTCTTCTTCTCTTCTTTTCTTTGTCTCTGGCTCCTCTCTTCTTCTCTTTTCTTGTCTTCTCTCCTTTTCTTTTTTCTCTTTTCTGTACTTCCCTTCTCTTCTCTCCTTATGTGTCTCTCCTAATCTATTCTATTCTCCTGATCATTTTTCTTTTTCTCTTCTTTTCTCTTTTCTGTGTCTCTTCCCTATTCCCTTGTGCTGTTGTCTTTTTCTCTTTTCTCTTTTTCCTTCACTTTCTGTATCTCTCACTCCTCTTTCTGCTTCTTGTCTTTTCTATTCTCTTCCTTTGTCTTCTCTTTTCTTTTTACTTCCCTTCAGACTTTGGCTCCTACTCTTTTCTTTTCTCTCTCCTCTCTTTTCTTCTAGTCTCTTTTCTCTTTCTTTGTCTCTGGCTCCTCTTTTTTGTCTTCTCTCCTTTTCTCTTTCCTTCTCTTAGTCTCTTCTCTTCTATTCTTCTGATCATTTTTCTGTTCTCTCTTTCTGTGTCTCTCCCCTATTGCCTTCTGCTCTCTTCTTTTCTTTTTTCTCCTCTCCTTTTCTCTTCTCATTTCTCCTCTTTCTGTGTCTCGCTCCTCTTTCTACTCTCTTCTTGTCTTTTCTATTCTCTCCCTTTCCCTTCTTTTCTCTCTGTATGTCTCTCTCCTCCTCTCTTCTCCTCTCTTCCTTTCTCTCCTCTTCTCAAATTTTCTTCTATACTCTTCTCTCTTTCTTTGTCTCTGGCTCTTCTCTTCTCTCCTTAATTCTTTTCTCTTTACTTCCACTTCTTTTCTCTTTCTCGAGGACTTTTCTCTCTTCTTCTGTTCTCTCTTTCCTCTCTTTCTGTGTCTCTCCCCTATTCCCTTCCGCTCTTTTCTTTTTTCTCCTCTTCTTTACTCTTCTCCTCTTTCTATGCATTCTTGCTCCTCTTTTTGCTCTCTTCTTGTCTTTTCTATTCTCTCCCTTCTTTTCTCTTTTCTTCCCTTTTTTCTCTTTATGTCTTTCTCTTCCTCTTTTCTTTTCTCTCCTCTCCTCTTCTCTTATCTTCTATACTCTACTCTCTTTCTTTGTCTCTGGCTGCTCTATTCTCTTAATCTTGTCTTCTCTCCTTGTGTCTCTACCTAATCTGTTCTATTTCTTTTCATCCTTCTGTTCTCTCTATATTTCTCCCCTATTCCCTTCTCTTCTCTCCTTTTTTCTTCTCTTCTTTTTTCTGTGTCTCTCCTCTATTCCCTTCTGCTCCCTTCTTTTCCTTTTTTTTCCTCTCCAAGTTTCTATGTCTCTCGCTCCTCTTTGTGCTCTTTTCTTGTCTCTTCTATTCTCTCTTTTCCTTCTCTTTACTTCCCTTTTTCTCATGAAATGTCTCTCTCCTACTCGCTTCTCCTCTCTTTTCTGTTCTCTCCTCTTCTCTCTTTGTCTCTGGCTTCTCTCTTCTATTTTCTTGTCTTCTCTCCTTTTCTTTTATCTTTACTTCCCATCTCTTCTCTATAGTTTTATTCTTCTGATCATTTTTCTTTTCTTTCTCCTTTTCTCTTCTCCTGTTCTGTCTCTTCCCTATTCCCTTCTGCTGTTTTCTTGTTTTTCCTCCTTTTCTCTTCTCCTCTTTCCCTTTTCTGTTCCTTTCCTCTTTACTTCCCTTCTTTTCTCTCTTCATGTCTCTCTCCTACTCTTTTCCTCTCTCCTTTCCTTTTCTCTCCTACTCGCTTCTCCTCTCTTTTCTGTTCTCTTCTTTTCTCTCCTTTTCTCTCTTCCTTTTTCTCTGGCTCTTTTATTTTCTTGTCTTCTATCCTTTTCTCTTTATGTCTCTCTCTTAATCTCTTTTTTCTATTGTATTATCATTTTTCTCTTCTCTTCTCTCTTCTCTTGTTCTCTCTTTTCTGTGTCTCTCCCCTATTCCCTTCTGCTCTCATCTTTTCTTCTCTCCTTTTCTTCTCTTTGTGTGTCTCACTCCTCTTTCTGCTCTTACTTTGTGTGTCTCGCTCCTTTTTCTGCTCTTTTCTTGTCTTTTCTATTATCTTCCTTGTCTCTTCTCTTTTCTTACTCTTTACTTCCCTTTTTTTCTCTCTTCATGTCTCTCTCCTACTCTCCTCTCTTCTTTTCTCTCCTCATCTCTGGCTCCTCCTTCTATTTTCTTGTCTTCTCTTCTGTCCTTTTCTTTTATTTCTCTCTTCTCTTATATCTCTTCTCTTTTCTATTCTATCATTCTCTTCTCTCTTTGCTCTTTTCTTTCTGCATCTCTCACTCCTCTTTCTGCTCTCTTCTTGTCTTAATATTCTATTATCTCCCTTCTTTTCTCTCTCCTTATGTTTCTGCCTAATCTCTTCACCATTTTTCTTTTTTCTTCCTCCTTTTTCTTCTCTTCTGTTCTCTTTCCGTGTCTCCTCTCTTTCCTTCTGCTCCCTTCTTTTCTTTTTTCTCCTCTCCTTTTCTTTTTTGTTCTCAGTTTCTATGTCTCTCGCTCCTCTTTCTGCTCTTTTCTTGTCTTTTCTATTCTCTCCTTTCTCCTCTTTACTTTCCTTTTTCGCATGAACTGTCTCTCTCCTCTCCTCTCTTTTCTGTTCTTTTCTCTCCTCTTCTCCCTTTTTCCCTGGCTCTTTTATTTTCTTGTCTTCTCTTCATTCCTTTTCTTTTCTCTTTTACTTCTCTCATGTCTCTCTCAATCTCCTCTTTTCTATTGTAGCTTATCGTTTTTCTCTTCTCTTCTTTTCTCTCCTCTTTTCTTCTATTCTCTTAAGTCTTTGGCTCCTCTCTTCTCTTGTCTTCTCTCCTCTCCTTTTCTTTATCTTATATTTCCCTTCTCTTCTCTCATGTCTCTCTACTTAATCTCTTCTCCTCTTTTCTATTGCATTCTTTTCTTTTCCTTTTCTCTTCTGTTCTGTTCTCTTTCTGCATCTCTCCCCTATTTCCTCTGCTGTCTTTATTTTTCCCTCCTTTCCTTTTCTTTCTCTGTGTCTCGCTCCTCTTTCTGCTCTTCTTTTTTCTATTCATTCCCTTTCTCTTCTCTTCACTTCCCCTTTTTCTCTGTCTCTCTACTCTCTCTTTAAACTCTTTTCTCTCCTCTTTTTTCTTCTATTCTCTTCTCTCTTTCTTTGTTTCTGGTTCCTCTCATCTTCTCTTTTCTTTACATCCCTTCTCCTCTGTTTATGTCTCAAGATCTCAAAACTGTTTTTCTATTTAATTCTTCTGACCATTTTTCTTTTCTGTTATCTTTCTGTGTCTCTCCCCTATTTCCTTCTGCTCTCTTATTTTTTTTTTCTCCTCTCCTTTTCTTCTCTTACTCTGTCTCTCTTGCTCCTCTTTCTGCTCTCTTCTTTTCTTTATGTCTTTCTTGTACTCTCTTCTCTTTTGTCTTTGGCTCCTCTTTTCTCTTTTCTTGTCTTCTCTCCTTTTCTTTTTTCTTTACTTCCCTTGTCTCCTAATCTCTTCTCTTCTATTCTATCATTTTTCTTTTCTCATCTCTTTGTCTCTCTCCTAATCTCTTCTTTTCTTTTTGCTTCTCTCC